>NC_091811.1:46481818-46784848 GCF_041296235.1 Equus asinus | reverse complement strand
TTTATTTTAGATATGAGCAAATAGTGATGGTCCTTTTTGTTCAAATGATGTTACATCTCAAATATACATCTTAAAATTTCATAAAAAGAAGTTAAATACTATTTTAATATTCTTTACCTAGGTAGGTTTTTCTGATATACCTGTCTGTTCTAAAAGGTTTTTAAAAGTTTCTCACATTAAGATTTATATAACTAACTCTTTCTCACAGTAATGCTGGCCTGGCTCTAAAACCTCACTGTTGTACATGTGATTAATTAAATAATGCTGATGTGACTTTATTAATGGCATTGTGAGACACCATGTTTCTAATTTACATGGCTTCCAGTACAGAATCTGCTTGATGAGATTAGAGATTTATTTGTTTACTAACTCAGAAGTTTTGCATTTTGGACGGACTTCAACCTCAAAAACAGTCCCAAGAGAGTCATTAAATTTAAAAATAATTGTAATCAATAATCACAGAAGCCTCAGACTCAGAACCAGAAGAAGAGTCTACTAGGAGAAAGCCATTCTACAGCAGAAATCTCAGATTTATATTCCAAGGCCATCTAGTTATTGATTCTCTACAAATCAATTTCTTTATGTATAAATGGATGATTACAGATCACAGAGGCTTCTGTCTCTCAGTGTGAATAATCATAGAGATTTGCATATATTTTTAATACTGCACAGCATAGAGGAATCATAAAAAATGAATTGGGAACACCAAAAGCTAGAACACCACACATCTAATTAGGATTACATTTAGCTGAATTAAATCAGGCAGAAATGTAGTTTGTGATTCCACAAATGTAGTATTGTTTTCAAATTTATGGCAATTAATTACTTCAGGGACATGACAAATATTACTAAATTAAGCAAGTCTTCAAAATTACAGTATAAAGTAAATCAGAAGAAAAAGTACATGACTAAAATGGATTATTCTTTCAGTACTGATATTTTTCAGCTTCATGTGTCAATTTATTCACCTATTCCTTCAAAAAGTATTGACAGGGCACCTACCATAATGCCATGAAAATGCCAAAGCAAAATAATCCCATGGTCCAATCAAACTTGTTTCATGTGTTCATAAGGTGAGTGCATAAATAATTATGACATAAAGTCCAGTTTAACTATAAAAATGACTTGATTTTTCATTATGCAATTGTAGATCAAAACCAGAAATTAAATAATTGAAGAGTTGGCAAACTTTTTCTGTAAAGGGCCAGATAGTAAATATTTTAGGCTTTGTAGGCTAGATGGTTTCCATTGCAACAACTCTCCTCCGCCACTGTGCACAAAAGCTGCCATATACAAAAGACAATATATAATCAATGATGCAAAATGAGTGAGCATGGCTGTGTTCCAACAACACTTTATCTATGGACACTGAAATTTACATTTCATACAATCTTCACGTGTCGTGAAATATGGTTCTTCTTTTCACTTTTTTTTCAGCCACTTAAAACTGTGACTATCATTCTATTTATTCAAAGTTTCTCCTATGATTGTGTAAACCTCTTCTTTGTTTAGTTGGTAGCTAAAAGTTTTGGTCTCATTATAAACAGCATCTTATCTTCTAGTTTGTTATTAATAATAATGACTAATTCTTGAAGGGTGGGCAGGCCTTGGAAAGACAGAGATGGGAGAAGAGCATTCCAGTTAGAGAGACAACCCTTAGTGAAAATCCACAGCCTGCAAAGATCAGAAGATACATTGGGAATGGAAGTTTCATTTGTCTGGAGCCAAAGATATCTGAAAGAGCTGTTGGAGAATAAGGATAAACAAGTGGTAGAAGGACATAAATAGCACGTTAGGGAGTTTAGGTTTCAGGGGTAGTACAGCATGCTGGTTGAAAGCACAGATTCTGGAGTCATGTTGCCTATATCCTGGCTCTGCCACTTATTAGCTGGGCGTCCCTGGATTTCTGTTTCAGTTTCCTCATTGATAAATGGGAATTATGATAGTGCCAACCTCATTAGAGTAGACTGAAGACTAAATGAGTTAAGACACGTAGCACCTGGCGTGGAATAATCACTCAATAAACATTAACTTAAAAAAAAAAGTGAAAATCATTCTTAACTCATGGACCATACCAAAACAGGTGGGATATGGCCCATGAATCATAGTTAACCGAACCTGGCTTAGAATATAAAGTCATTCTCTTTTAGAAAGTCTCCCTCTAAAAAGTATCATCTCTATGCGTGACATGAAAACAAACGAACGAACAACTTGGTGTTTCTCATGGTTTTAAACGTTCTAAGATGGTACTTTGGAATTACCAAACCTCAGTCTACTTAGAGAAAAACTCCTTTATTGCACTTAATTTGAATTCATTTTAAAAAGTACCTCTCTGAGGATGAAGAATTTTGTCGTATGTTTCCCCTCGGCCTCATAAAATCTTCTGTTGCGTTCATCAGATCTGCCTTATCCAAAATATCTTGACATGTCTTTAAACACTGAAATTTAAACATGTCAAAGCAAATATATTGTAAGTTGAGTCCAAAGTGCTTTCCCTGTGGTTCCTCTAATCAGGCGAACACTCTTGAGTTGCCCGCAGAGAACATCCTCTGCTGCAAATGACCCGCCACGGATGAAGCAGCTGTGTGTTGAAATGGAATATCCAGCTGAGGAGAGTCACTCTTCCCAGAATGTTAAAGAGCAATTTGATGTGTGTTGCACGACATCTATTCTCAGCCAGCTCATCCAATTTAAATTACTTGATATGGTTTTATTAACTGCTACAGGAAGTCAGATAATTCTGTGGGATGTTAAATATTTCTAGATAGTTGCTAGATCTCTCTGCTTCAAAGGCAGCCTCCTGCAAAAACACTAGTTGAAGAAAAAAAAAGAGCCAATAATATGAAAATGTCTTTTAAACAAATGATGCTCCATTTATTAAAATTAAATAATTCAGATAATTACAACATTTTCTGAGTTTTTATCATCAACACAGAAGTTGTGATTATTTAATTCCTGTAATTTTCCTTTCTGAATTTTGTCTCTTGGTTTTGCATTTCTTTTGAATTACTTGCTTGTAGGGAATGTCAAGGAAATATTGGGCTTTTTCTCTCTCAAGTTTCTCTTTGAGTTTGTGTAATCTAAGTACAACAACATATTTCAGTATGAGAATTTCTAAAGGTATGTCATTGAGAAGAAAAGATTTTCCATGAATAAGGAAATATAAGATATGTACCAGGAACCTGGAACTGTCAGCAAATGAAATAATAAGAGTATGCTTTTGGACTCATTGGTTTAGGTTGAAGGACTCTGCCAAAACCATGAAGCAGTAACATTTTGCAGCATTTTCAAGACCACAACTGCAAGTAAAATTATCTTAGTGCTTTTAAGTTGTTCTTCATTAAAAAAAAAAAACTTAGAACATAATTTAGCAATTTAGCAGATGGTATTTCAAAATGAGAGCAAAATCTTCTAGGAGTCCTTTCCTTCAGGTTAACATAAAGGTGCGGTGAATTGACCAAGCTCAGGGTCATTATATCTGTTTGGTCACTTAAAGGGCTACAAAATGTATAGCTTAAGCTATTGTTTATGTTTCTAAGTAACAAATTCAGTTCAAGTTTTAAACATTCAAAAGCGAGGCATAAAAGAAAGTTCTTTTGGGTAAATATTCTCACACAGGTTATTAACTAAGATGGTTCAAACATTCAATGAAAACAAAGCTCTCTATATTCACAAACCTTCAGAGCAGAGGTCTTGGCCTGCTGGCAGCACTTTGCGCCTATGGAAATGCTTTTTCAGGGTAGCATTCAGTCAAGAAACACAGGTTAGGAGGGCAATATAAATGTGACTCATTTGCACAACTGTTCTAATGAACACTTTCCACTGCCTTCAGCAGGTTAAGAATATTAAAGCATTGTTCCTGCTGAGCGTGCCTGGATATTTTCTATTTGTTAACTCCCCAGGAACTTGTAATGTCTCCTGGCGAGTAGAACATGGTACTACATTCTGCAGTTGCCAGCTGGTAGAAGCAAAACACCTGGGCAAGGTATTTGTTAAATGGCATATTTCTTCTCCCTGGTAGGCAGGACAGACTGAGAAATCTTCTTAGTTTGGCCTTTTTTAAAATTACATTGCACAAAGTGTCAAACCAACAGTTTAAGTCCTCTCTTTCTTCTACTGCTCCCAGAAATGTGTGGTGGATTTTGCTTTTGTTGGTTTTCTCTCTTCCATTGGGCTAACCGTTTTACAACTTGCTACAATGAATCCACCATCAGTTCTTTATCCATCACTGCTCTCAAAGGGCCTTATTTACTATATCAAACTTCAACTACTAAGAGGGAAACAACTTTTATCTATGCATAATCAGAAATTAACATTTTTTGTGGACACTGATTACTTACATATATAATAGCATTGGCTAATTGGGGATACGTACTGATTTGCTATCCATATTTAAATCTACAGCATAAATGTAGTATCATGAAGAGAACCTCACTTGCATACTAAATAGCCTTCAACTTCATGAACGGAGGTGTGAGCAAGAAATAAAAACCTTTCTAACACCACAGTAATAATCCACTATTATATTTTATAAAGAAGGGATGAATTAGCAACATTTTTATTAAGGATTGTTTTTTTCCTGCCTTTGCTGTTCGAGTTATGATTTGCTTAAATGTTATGTTGCTTTAAATATAATCGAGATCCAATTCTTCCCATCATTAATTAACAGAAGTAAAAGAAGCCCATAAGTCGAGGTAACTTACACGTCACAAACCACACTAACAGAATACAAAACAGGTCTTAATCTCATCAACAACACACCTTTGTCTGACGTCAATTCCTCACTAGCTTCTAAAGTACCTCTAGCCCCTTAAAAAATCCATTCCAATTATTTCTCAGAGGGTGCAGGAAATTTCTCACATGTGTTTTTAATACAGTGGCTGAGGAACCACCTGGCATCTGCCATTCTCTTCCTCCTCCTCCCACGATGATGTCAGTTCATTTTCGTGGTGGTAGTGGTGGTGGATGTTACCTGCCGCTTGGCTCTCTGAGGTCCTAGAAAACCTAAAAGCGAACTTTACCACCGCTGTCAGCACTGGCACCCGGCCACTGACAGTCTCCCAAGCCATGGTGCTGATGCCACACTGTGGTCCACAGCCCAACTTTGCTAAAGTAAAAAGAAACTCCTTCCCTAGTCTTCATGTCATCCTACCACGGATGCTTTGTGCTTCTAACATGTCCCAGATATTCTCATTTAAAAGAGGACTTCGAATTTCCCCCTTCCCACCCCATGGCACGTGTCCACGGCTGGCTAAGCCAACAAACCATATGAGACTTGGACATCATGTGATAGTCCAGTTCAATTTCTTTCTGTTTAATGAATTAAACAGTTTGGATTAACTGACTCTAACGTCTCTCTGGCATATCTTTTCCTAGGAGGATTCTATGTACCCTAAGAGGAAGAACTTACTATTCTCCCTATTTTACAAATGAATAAACTAAAGCTTAGAAATAGGACTGCTACATAATTTGCAAGACCCAGTGCAAAATGTAAACACAGGGCTTCTTCTTCAAAAAGTATTATGAATTTCAAGACAGGAACAATAGAGCATTAAAACCAAAAGCAGGGTCCTCCTGAGCACCAGGTCCCATGTAACTATACAGGTCACATGTCCATGAAGCTGGCCCTGCACAGAGAATTGAAGTAACTTGCCCAAGGCCACACAGCTACTGCATACGTGAATCAAGATTTGAACACAGAGGTCTGACTCCAGCCAGCACTATGTTCCTAGGTTAGAGGTCACCAGCAACTTTATTCCTCGTGTAATATCCCACTATCCTTCAGATGTGTCCAGTCTTGGCCAAAACGTAAGGAGAGAGCACAGCTCAGGTTCAAGCTTGGAATCACAAAATAACCCTGATCTTGTCTTTTACATATAGATAAGGTTACTACTGAACCAGTTTAAGAAATCAGAATTTATCACCACAGAAAAAGCACAGAGCAAGGGTAAATTGAAAACATTCAATTTTGAGAAAGCAGAATGGCCCTTTGGAGTGAAGAAAAGAACTTCCAAAAATGATGCAGTTGTGTACATGGATAACAGTTCATAGCCCTTTCCAAATTTTTTCTAAATTACCGCACTGTGAGGGCTGCTCCCACGTTCTTGAGGATTCCAAGGAGAGAGAGCCCAAATTTCATGGAAAGGTCCAATCTACTTCTTCATCTAAAATTCTCTTGCTGTTTCTGAGACACTACAGATTTTTCTAAGAATCACAATTTTTACTTAAACACAGTTATTAAACATCTTTCTGCTTTAGACCAGAACTGTCAATGTATATTCTGATAAAGTTCTAAGTCAGACAGGTCTGGAATTAAAGCCTTATTTATATCTATTACTTACTAGCAAGAAACCTTGAGGAATTTATATATCTCTCTGAGCTTTCTATCTATGATTGGGAGATATAATGTGTAGCAAATAGCCATTCAATAGATATTCATTTTCATTTTCTTTTATTTTAAACACAACTTTTCTCACAGTGTTTGCATGACTTTGCCTTTGCAAGCTTATTTTTTATAGGAGTTATGAATTTATTTCTGATATTAACTAAGAAATGACTAATGATAAGGTATTTAATAAATAAAAACTGTAATCAGGCTGCTTCTATATCCCTATCTACCCAGAACAATTCAGGTTGACACTTGTCTCAGCTTAGTGATTAATATAAAGGCCCCTTTTATTCTCAAAAGTGTCCCATTTTGAATGATAGATTTTGTCATCACTCTGGCTATCATGCAACTGGTATAACCTAAAAAGTTACCAGTTCTCCCACTCCAGATAAGTTGTTTTTACCAAAATTGTTTTTGTTTGTGGCTTTGAAAAATCCATCAGAAAACAGTGAAATCACATTCACTGATTAACACATATTAAATTAGCACTTACTTTACCCTCTATCAGGCATGTAAGATCAACAGACACTAAAAACACAAAATCACTATCATTAGTTTTCTCGTTGTCTTGAATCTTTTTGGTGGGCTTTTTTGTTTTGTTTTGTTTTGTTTGCCTTTCCAAAATGGTTCATGGACTAGAAACATGAAGAACCACGTTCCTAGATGAAAATAATCACACATTCTTTAACTTTCCCTTACAGAAATAATTGTTCTTTCTCTTTTGACACTTAACATTTTTGACATTTCTTTATTTGTGTAGCTCAAAATAGAATAATGGACACTGAAGATCCATTTGCAAATATAGTGAGAGGGCGGCTCCATGCTTTGTCTATATCACGTCTCCGGGACCAGCTCTTCTGAGAAGCTCCTTCCAACACTTCACCTTGCTCCCAGCTCCAACCACACTGCCGTCGCTCTGACTGATCTCACTACACTGCCTTCAGTAGACCTTTAAATAAGGACAAGTCTGTGTCCCCAGCTGTACAACAGATGCCTTGAGGACTTGTGAAAAATCTCAACAATAATAGTGATTGAAATTTATTAAGCATTCAATGTGTGCCAAATGCTTTCCATTCTCTAGTTTTTTAATCTTTAGAAAGATCTTCCAAGGTATACTTTACAGATTTTCAAAAAATGAGGCTCAGAGGAGAGAAGTAACTTGCCTGAGCTCCCCCAGGTAAAAGGAAGCAGAACTGAGGTGGGACCACGTTGGTTTGACTCTTGTCTATGCTCTTTGCGCTCTGTTCTTCCTTACACAGCCCGGAAATATATAGAGTTCTCCCACAACAAGGCAGAGTAAAGGCTCAAAAATGATTTATTTATTAATATGTTTAAAGAAGCTTATAATATAAGAACAGGTAAGCAAATTTTAAAGGTTTTCAACAGGCAACCAAAAACAATGCAGTTTTCTAAATCAATTCTTTTAATCATAAATTATTTATCAGCTCAGCACCTGGCATGTAGCTGACAGACAATAGCCATTCAATAAACATTTGTTGAATGAAGGAACAAACTTATATTCAGGACCACAGCCTTGAAATTTTTGTTTTTTTTTGTTCTTTTCGTTGCCAGGCTGAGCTCCCTATTTAAAATAAAACCCCTGCTCAGCCTGAGCCCCATGTCGATGTTGGGTTTGAATGACATCTGGAAATGACAACGAAAGCTTGGCATCAATGCGGATTTGGTGGATTTGGCTGGAGAGGCAAGAACCTATCACAAAAGTAACTCAGAACCCAGGAATCTAATTCTTGTCAGCAAGAGGCGAAAGACAAGACACCTTCTCCACTAAGAATTCAGAAAGAAAAAGAGGAATGGGGATGTGAAGTCTGTAGTGACAAGAGCAATATTTTTAGCATCCTCTGAGGGTCTCTGCTAGTGTGTCTGGCTGTGTGAGGGAAATAAAACTTTACAGATTCAAAGTAAGGGGAAAAAAGTAAAGAAAGCATGCTGTACATTTCCCTTTTTGTATTTTTGTTTAATTTCTGTATTCTCACCTAGAAAAGGGCTGCTCTGCTGGTTCTATATGTTCTCTAAGTTCCCAATGCCAAATCAGAATAAATGGAAACAGTCTCCATCGGAGAAAACCTGTTCATCTTCATTCACGAGCAGTGAATCAATCTGTTGTCTTCCAACTCCTGGATGTGAAGCCGGAAGCCTCCTGAATGCCTGGTGCGATTTTGACTACGGAATTTCAATTTTGAGCAATGCTTCTTGAAATATCATTTGCAGAAAACCCACATAAAAGTCGTCTGGCTACTCACTAAAATGTGGATTCCCAGACTCTGCCTCACCCCTCCTTAACCAGAACCTCTGGGCTGGAGCCCAGAAACCTACATTTTGAAAGAAACTCCTTACATGGTTTTTAAGCACACGGAAATTTGAGAACCAACCACACTGACCTTGAAGCAGGCCATCACCAATCCCACGTATAGGATCCTCTGGTGTTACCTATTTCTGAATTCAGTCCCTGAGACTCCCTCAAATGTTATCACCTTTCCTAATTTTTCCCTAGAGTTTTGCCGGAGTGTCCAGGACACGACAGAAAGCTGTTAGTGTCTGGATAAGTAGAATGGGCTCAGATCTAAATCCCACTTTGGGGTTGCTTCTTGGTTGTAACTTTAAGTCATTTAATTCTCCCTAAATTTCAGTCTCTTTATCTGTAAAGCAGAAATAGTAGTAAAAATAGCAACATCTCACGCACATTGTAAGGATTAAAGGTACTTTGCATTCCCAGTGTTGTAAATAAATTAAAATTCCCATTCCTCATAATCTTTTACATTTTTATTTTTTATGCCTAACCTCAGGGCCTTGCTGTATTCTTTCATAGATAAGTCAGAGCCTGGGGTCATCAATTCTTTAGGTCCCAAGGTCTCTCGGATAAAACAACATGGGTCTTGTGAAAGGGAAGGGCGAGCGCACACACCTGGACAGAAGATGGATCTGAAGGGCCACAGGAGCCCCTCCCGGCTGCACCCTCCCCGGGACGGGAGGGAAAATGGCCGTCTGGCATGGAGCACAGCTGTTCTGTTCTCAGAGCTACTCGAAACTCAGCTTTAAACAAATCTTATACAGAAAATCACAGATTTAGTCAAAAGACAAAGGGCAATTGTTATCTTTATAAAACAATTATGCAATTCACAAAACTAAGGAAAATATACCTTCTTTACAGAGAGAGTTTTTCTGGTGCATTTTAAATGCTTCTGTAAGAAACATTCTGTCCATGAGTTTTCAGGAACTCTTCCACTGTGCCACAGGCCAGAAGGACGACTCTGCCTTTTCCTTGCCTAGAATAAATGCTTTTCCTGACTCCTCGGCTTTCTGTCTTGCTATGAGGAGCTCAGATCTGTGGTAACCAGGAAAAAGCACAGAGAATTATGGGCCCCAAGCCCTCAGAGAGCTGGAGCCTTCCAGGAGCCTCTCATTTACTGGAGGAGGCTGGATGCAAACGGTAATGTATCTGCCAGGAAGAAAATCAAGCTTTTCATATGATTCTAAAGTTAGGTACCAGGAAATAATGAATGAGAGTCAGGGACATCTGCTCTAGTCCCTGCCCTGTCATTAAAATACCTGTGAGTGGCAACAGAGATTGGATTTGTGGTCACCAGAGGGGAAGTGGGGAAGGAGGAGGGGGAAAGGCGTGATTAGGCACACAGGTGTAGTGATGGATTGTAATTAGTCTTTGGGTGGTGAACATGAGGTAATATACACAGAATTCAAAACATATTATGATGTACATCTGAAAGTTATATAATGCTATAATCCAATGTTACTGCAATAAAAAAATAAAATAAAATAAAGGAGATTACATAAGCAATCCCATTCAATCCAGAAGCAAAGGTTTTATGTCACCAATATTTATTGAGTCATGTTATTCATTAAGCATTTACTGTTTTCCAGGCACTGGAAATTCAGCAGTTAATTAAAGAATTGTAAGAAAGATAGCAATAGAATCGTGGGCATGGGGAACAACAACAACAAAAAATTTGCATTGGATCATGTCACTCCTTTGCTTTAAAACACCCCAGTGGGGCCAGTCTGGTGGCATAGTCATTAAGTTCGCATGCTCCACTTTGGCAGCTGGGAACTCATGGGTTCGGATCCCAGGCCCAGACCTACACACTGCTCAGCAAGCCATGCTGTGGCTGTGTCCCACATACAAAATACAGGAAGATTGGCACAGATGTTAGTTCAAAGCCAATCTTCCTCACAAAAAAAAAAAAAATTAAAAACACCCCAATGACTCCCTCTCTCACTCGGGGTGAAGGCAGTCTTGCTAAGAGGCCCAAAACAGCCCTACACAATCTGCCCCTTGTGAACTCCTTGACCTCATCTCCTGCCATCTTCCCCTGACTTAGTCTACTCCTTGGTTTTGACTCAACATACCAGACACACTCCTGCCTCAAGCCTTTTTTTCTTTACTGTCTCCTCAGTCTGGAAAGTTCCTCCCCTGGATGTCTGCCAGGCTCACTCCCTTTCTTCTGCCGGGACTTTGCTGAAATGTTACCCTTCATTGAGGCCTTTCTCCTACTCAATAACAAATTGCAAAAACCACCCTCCCGGCACTGCTTTACTTATCCGTAACTTTAAAATTAGTACAGATCCCCTGTATTTCCTGCGAACTATAGGTTTCACTCAAAAAGCTGATTTAATACTTGAGAGTTTACACTTTTAGAACTGTAAAAGATCAATAACATTCTTTAAAAATTATTATTTATGCCATGACAACTTCCAAAAGAAACTTGGGGCACTTTATAAAACAAGCCACATGCACAGTAAACTATTATATAAATAAATATAAAAAAACATAAAGAGTAAAGATTTTAACCATGATTCCCCTTTCTACTTATTCTAAGCTCTTTGGATGGGCTCAAACTCCTTGGTAAGAGTCAAGAAAAATAACTACCTGTGACAACTGGCCGCCATCACTGCTAGACACCCACAGCAATTTACAAAAGTGCCTACACCACACAATAAAGTTCATAATTCTTCGAGGCCTGGGTTTCCTCCAATTAAGCAATGGCTTCAAAAGAGAACAGGTGACACTGGTAACGCCAAACATTCAGCTTGCTTCCTCTAGCCCGCCAAGTCAGCAGGAAATTCAGCAACACTACAAATGGCTGGAGAGAATGCTTAGTACACTGACGTTCACTTCTAAAGCGAAGGCCAGTCTTCCTGATCTCATTTAATTGTCCCTCAAACCCTCACCAGACTCCTAAACTGATCTTTCTCAAACATCCTAATCAGATCTCAAAACTTACTGTTTACTTCATTTGCATGTGATGTTCTCTTCCTAACATCATTAACATAGAGAGAGGGACCACCTTACAAGAGTAATACCAATGTAAACCCCTGCTCCACTTCGCTGAATTTCACCCACGTTTGTTTCTCTGCACACAGCTGGGATTTCTTCTCTATCTTATTTCTGCTACTCACCCCATGAACTCCTTGTCCCTTTCTTGCCTATCAGGACAATTTCAGTTCATCACTTTTTATAAAGCCCTCTACTCTGACTGCTTTACATGGATTTTTACCAAATAAAATTTGTAATTTGGTGGGGTTTCATTTTTTCCCAATAAAAAATATAATCCTATAATTGCATATACATTTCTCTATGAACTATTGATCCAATTTTTCAAGAAATACTTATTGAACTCCAAATATGAACTGTTTTTGGCACTGAGGATAGTGGTGAATACAACCAAAGTCTCATCATAGAGTTTACAGCTTACTAGGATTCTTACACACTAATTGTATCTTTAGTTTTTCAGGTCACATTACGAAAAGTAAACTAAAAGGGCTATTGTAGTTGAGCAGTAAATTAAGCATAAGCCTCCTACTTCTTAAAACCAAAGAGAGAACATTAGTTTATCATATCACATTGGTAATCATACCACCCAGGAGAGAAAACTTTGGATGGTTTAAAAAAAAAAAAGTGGATTGTAAAGGAATTTATCACCTGCGTCATCAGATTAATGACACTACAAAACATATTATAGAAGTCTTCAGCAGCAGACTGACAGAAGAGTCATGAGCTGCTGGATCAAATATCCTGCAATTTAAAAACCTTCAGGGGCCGGCCCCGTGGCCAAATGGTTAAGTTTAAGTGCTCCGCTTCGGCAGTCCGGGATTTCACCAGTTCAGATCCTAGGCAAGGACACAGCACTGTTCATCAGGCCATGCTGAGGCAGCGTCCCACATAGTACAACCAGAGGGACCTACAACTAGAATGCACAACTACGCACTGGGGGGATTTGGGGAGAAAAAAAAAAGAAGAAGATTGGCAACAGTTGTTAGCTCAGGGGCCAATCTTTAAAAAATAAATACATAAATACCTTCAGCACTTCAGTGGCAGAATGTTGCATTTATTTCTAGTCTAAATTGCAAGCCCCAAACTTTATTGAAAGAATAAATTAGCATGAGCTTCCAAGCCCTTTTCCAATTAAAAACATATATATTATGCAAATAGCTAAGGTTCAAATTAACTTAAAATAAATATCAATATGTAAGCAGATACTCTTAAAACATTCTGAAAACAAAACAGAAATAACATCAACTGATCCACAGTGTTCTGATGGCTTTAGGAGAAACCTTCTCCCTCCCAACCTACTTAATTTTGGCTTGACTCCAGAAGTTTGTCATCATCCCTCTTTTTAGAGAATCAGCTCGTGCTCTGTGGTTTTCTTTTTGATCCAGCAAGACATAGGTCTCTCTCCAGAATTGCTTCTCAGTAATTCCTTCAAGGAGGCCCCCAAGAGGCCCTCAAGTTCACCTTGGCATACAAATATGTTTAGAATCTTCCTAACATGAGATGAGTTTTTCCTCTAAGAAATAATTTTAAATATCCCTCCTTCTATCTGATTAATGCCATATTTAAAAGGAGCAAGCCTATTAATTTACAGCCTTTTTGTCGGTTGCCCCTAGCAACTACCTTTAGCCATTTTTCTCCCTCAGAGTCATGCATGCTTTATAACATCAGAAAATTGCATATAATTTTAATTGGCTTTACTACATCTGCCAAGGATGAAACGGAGTTAGAACAACGTACAGAGTAAAGAAACAAAACCAGGATGGACAAATTTGCATCCTATTTAACCAGATACAAACTTTTTCATCTGGCAAGTATACTAGAGATTACTTTGAGTAGTAAGATTGCATCTTGAAAAGCAAACTGGCGTTGCTAATAAAATATTCAAGGTTACGCGGAGAATACAAACTGTCAGTGAGGGATTTGACGGCTCTGCAGCACTCTTTCATACTCCTAAAAATTTCTTCTTGCTTCAAAATAGAAGTAATTCTATATTGAAGAAATAGTAATACACATTCCTCATGTTTTAGTAAAGACGATAAAGATTCTTGGAGACAGGATTTTCAGTCTCAGTGTCCCTTTATGAGTTCTCTGAGCAGTCACTTTCTGCAGGAGGAGGGATGGGACTGCTCCAGTTTCAACTAAATTGTTCCCACCGTTCAGGTGAGAAGACATCCCGCAGGTCCTCCGGCAGGTGCACTACATCATTTTATCCATGCGCTGCAAAGGTAATGCTCTTTCAAAACAAATGGTTAACATTACATTTTTATGATTACATCTTAAGGTCCCTTTAGAAACCGGACCTGGAATTGTGACTATTCCACCATTATAGCCACAAGTAGACTTCAGGATATGCTTTCCATTTCAGTAACCAGTTTCAGTTTCTTATCTTAGCATTTATCAAATAAGATTCCCTAGAGGGAGAATCATATTGGCTTAGCTCATCTTTTCTTGCCGGGCCAAGGATCATACATCTCTAACTGCAGCTTACCTGGCCCACGTCAGGGGACTCCCATACTCCAATCAGCTATGGTCTAGGGCAGACTAGGACCATTTGGTTGAAACCACGGCTCTCTGGTCTATCCCTTCAGTGGGAGAACTTTACACATGGAAGTTCCTTTTACAAGCGACGATGGGTAGAGAAATGCCATGAAACATATCTACTACAGCCCATTATGAGCAGAACACTGAACTAGCCAATGGGGAATTGATCGCATTTGGATAACTCCACCAAGGGTAGAGTCTGCAAGGCAAAAAATGGAGATATCACAGATGATATGGACACCTGTATAGACACTTTAATTAGATGCTCTAAGACATACAAATTAGTTAGTGGGACTTTCTTTTTTAGCAAAACGGGCATATACTTAACCACTTCTTTCAACAAAGTTGGCAACAACCCTTCTAACATAACCTGAGGCATAGCATACAGCCCTTCTTACCTAAACATATATCCCTAGACTTGATTCATTTCTACTCCAAGTGGCAACATTGCTAGAAAAGTTTACTGAACTAATGCAATGACATTTAAAACTACCTTTCTCTGTTGCTTAGAAATCATTTTGTTCATTTATTCAATCAGATGGACCAGACCAAAACGTTTGCCTTCCTCAAGCCCTATGTTCAACCCCGCTTCCTCATCCCAGCAAATGATACTGCTCCCCACTGACGGAGACGATAAGAGCAAGGTCATCTGGGCATAACCTCTCATCTTCAGTGTCTCTCCCGAAATTCTCCCAGGCACAATCACCACTTCACTTTAAAATATTGCTCTACCTTTCCCAAGCTTCTCCTTTTTCCTCTGCTTCTGAGAAAAAGATGACCCCTTCTTATTCATGACATATAAACCTATTTTTTGAGTCCACCTACTTTCACTTCTGTACCTTCAATGTCTCGCTCTCTACCACCTCCTTTCTCTACCCCATAAATTTACTAACTCAACTACTCTAACCTTAAAGCAATATAAAACAAACCTGACAAATTAAATGCCCACGAATACGGGCCCTCTTCCTGAGGGGGTCACTCTTGGAGTGCTTCACCAACATTGATAGAAATCTTACAAAGGAAAAAACCAACTAACCATACCAAGTACATCTTGGATTTTGTAACATAACAGAAGGTGTCATGTCACACAAAACATAGATTTTTTTCACTCAGAAAAATCTCCATTAAACCTATCTCTCCCCCAGCCTCTCTCTTTGGTCCCCAGCCACTGTATCTTGCCTCACAATCCTCCCACTGGAAAGTGCTAAGACCAGCCCTCCCTCTTTCTCCCTCAAGTATCTTGCAGAGTAAACTATTTTGCTCCAGCATAAAACGTAGCCCAGCCAAGCTCCAGCAGCTTCCTCTCAAGCATTTTCTCAGAAAAGCTCTTCCCATCCTACGAAGATATTCTCAGATGAGTTGCTAAGAAGACAAAATGTTCTCCACATCATTTCCAAATCTTCCTCTGACCCCAGACCCCAAAGCTCTACCATGATGTCTTTCACACTGTCCACTTTCTCTGAGAATATGTGTCCTCGGCCTCTGATTGCTAACCATGAATTCCTCCTTAATCCCCTGCAATGAATCTTTTCAACTCTCAATGGAAATTACTTCCTTGAACTTCACCAAAGATCTCTCAACTATCAAAGCCAATGGGTTTGTCTAATTTTCTTTTTTTGTGTGTCTTCTCAGAACCATTTTAAACCTTCCTTTTTGAACTCTTGCCTTGGGGATGTCATTATAAAAGCAGAGCTTGAAGTCAGATAATCCTTTGTTCAAATTCAACTTTGCCACTTGAAAATAGCACAGCCCAATTGAATAACCAAAGCCTCCTTTTCTGTTCTGGAATTTGGCAATAGTACTTCACTGGGTTGTTAACAAAAATCAAGTGACAGAAAACCTGTAAACCCAGGATACAGTGAGTAAACGTAGTAGATGACTAAGTCAACTGTCCCCAACCAAATGTGACACTCTTCTCTGCTGCGCTCTCCTTTTTCCTCAGTGACCATTTCTTCACTCTATCTTTTACTAGTTTTGCCTCCTCCTAGCTGCTAAATGTTAGCATATGCCAAAGTTGGTTAAGACTTCATACTTCCTCCTCCTCCTTCTTTTCTTCTTCTGTCTGTCTCTCTCTGTCTCTGTGTTTCTCTCCATGTGTGTGTTCCTCTGTCTCTGTCTCTCTGTCTCTCTCTCTCTCTAAAAACTCACCAACACTATGGTTTGACATATACAATCCTAACTTTTCTCCTATGCTTCCATGCCTCCCTCTTCTCTTAAAATCTCCGTATGTCTAGAAAGAAATCATCTTCCTTTCTCTGAAAGCCACTCCTCTCCAAACATACCTTTCTCTGTAAATGTTGCCATTATTCTAGCAAGTAAAATGACTCAACCACTTCCCCAATGCCTAGAAGACCCACGGCCGCAGTCTTTGGGGCATATCATGTTGCAAGCCTGTGCAATCAGCCTCCACTCTGAGCTGTTCGTCCATTGTACCTCAGAAACCCCAGGCGCCCCCTGCTGCTCAGTCTGTGCTCTTGCAGGTCCTCTTGCCTAGAACACTCTACATTTCCCCCAACTTTAAGTTTCAAGTTCCTTCAAAGACTAGATCAAGATCCTCCTCTCCCTGAATTCTTCCTCAGATGCTCCAAACTTTCCCCCTGAGTGTTTGCAGTGGTTATTGTTGATATCACACCTTTTCCACTTCACAGTAGTTTCCCTACATGGTTTGGTAAAGGAAAAGAAGGAGAATGCTAGAAGAGAAGGAAAAATGAAGTATCTATGAAGCCTCTTGCGTATCCTAGTCCTCGGGCTGGGAGCTTTCACGAATCCTCACGATATTCCTGAGAGGTAGATACTGTTATTGCATGTGTAATTACTTCAGGGCTGGGAGCCTTCATATTTGTCATATTTGGAAATCATTTGATGATACTCACTTTCTCATTTTTTGTTCCAAATTCCCAAGGTACTGGGATAGTCTATGACTAAAAAGTGTCATAACAGAATTATACAGCTACATGCAAGCTCTTTCACTGTGTTCTTCCTATTTAGGCTGTCACCATTTAGCCAAGTGAGAGACTGGTCTCCAACTTTAGTCCATAAAGCTGTCATTATGAACCTCATGGACAATTTACAGTGACATGCCCACAGGCATGTCAAGAAGAAATACATATAAATGTCATAGTCAAATACTTGGTGGCAATTTATTCTGTTTCTTCCATTGCTGTAATTTTAATGAGCACACTGCAAGTTCTCATGTGGGCCCTGCAGTCCATTAGAGAATGCTGCTGGATACACTATGTAGGCACTTGTCATAGAATGTCATAGAATGATGTGCTGACAAAATGAAAATTATGCCTTATTTCTTCAACGTGACAAGAGGTAAAATGGTGCAAACTTTTGTAAATGACTTACAAAATGGATGCCATAACCCATTTTCACCTTTTTTTTTTTTAAAATAAGGACCTCCCCCAAAAGAAAGAGTGAAGTCATCATGTATTCTTAAACTACTACAATACATTTGCTGTCACAAATGTTGGCAGAATTGTCTCAAAAGCTGAACTTCTCTCCTTATAACAATGGGGACTCTGAAAAAATTAAATAAATAAATAAGTGATAGATAATTCTAACAGCTATTTATTTATATATTTTCTCCTTATCTTAAAGAAATTTTGATAAAATGACAAGAAGGTGGGTGTCAATAAGTCATTTTTTTATAAATTTACCTCTTATCCCAATTTATTTCTAAACAGTCAATGCTTTGAATAAACTAAAGAACTAAAGTTTAGTCTTTCCTCCTTTGGTTCATACAGTTGATTTCTCTGATCTGCAAAGTTTACAGAGGAGCATATACAAAACACTTTGACTATAGTGAAGCAAAATGTTGAAGAAAAGGTTTAACAGCAGAATCCATATGCGTCGACAGAGCCGAGATTACACTTGCTTCATATCCACGCGGCAGTTTACTGCCACAATTATACGTACATTAAAGAAACCACTTCCTTCCCAAAGAAGAAACACTTTTCGGAATGAATCTATCTATGTGGGTATTTTTTTAAAAATCACCATGACAACTTTTGCTCCTTCAGTGTATGAATTTGTTAACTGCTTGAAACAACGTAGAGGAAGAAGTGCCCTGAGAAGAAGCAGCAGTGTTCGGCTCTTCTTTAAATTGATGCTGCAGAAAAAGACAAAAACCTCAGGAAATGATTACATCGGTATTCACGGCATAGAAAAAGGGATCCAGGTAATATCGCCTCCCAATGCCTTCCTGGTGACACAGCTTTCTCTTGTGATTAAATAAGATCATGTTCAGCAAGAAAATACAGGCTTCAGATTTGCTCACACTGATCTGACTCTCTCTTGTTGTATAACTGAGCTTTCTTTTTTGACTAAAGGCTCCTGAGATTCTTAGTGAATATATTATTTTGAGCAAGTTAAATTGCCCAGTATCTGATGTCAATAAGGGTGATGATGGTTCTAGAAAAGAGCACCTCTATTTCCAGCATCTCTATATTATTGCTTTTCTCCAAATTAAATATTGAATAAAAATAAACAATGAAACACAGCTGATCTCAAATGGCTTCTTAATCTACATGACTGGAATAAAAGACATGTTTCAGCAGTGATTTACTTTGACACAGAATTGCCTCGGTTACACTAAATTGGAAAAACAGGTGACATCCTGACACCGTGAACTGAAGCCTGCACAGGCATTAGGTAGACCGGCTCCAGTCACCATTGCTTAAAACACAAACGCCCTTTAATGTAAAACAAATCAGCTTCACGCAAGCTTTGTATCCAATTTTCTCCTGACATGTATCTTGTCTTTCTATTTCTAGCTAAAGATATCAAGGAACAGAGAAGTATATGGTTTCTCCCACAGTCACACAGCTCATCGGGGGCAGAATTAGGGCCAAAATCTAGATCTCTAGACACTTTAAACAGTGTTCTTTAGGTTGCTTTCCATAATTTAAATTGCAATTGACATATTTTTTGACAAATCTTCAGGTTTCTAATCTATCAACTGGCCATATAATTTCTATCTTTTTATCCAAAACACAGCATATCCAAATCATATCCAAATCATAGCAATGACTTTTTATGGCAGTTTTCTCTCAGACCTCTGTGACGATATCTGCCACTATCTTCTAACTTGGGAAAATCTTGTACTCACTTTCAGAGATATAAGTGGTGTATACTTGCAGATCTGGGGGCTCACAAAACAGTTAATCATCTCCTCTGTTATCTCCTTTTAGCACGTATTCTCAGTCCATCATTGTCTTATGGATTTGTCTATTGTTTGCCTCCCACTGGAAGTTCCTTAAGAGCAGCGCTACTGTCTTACATAAGCATGAATTTCCAGAACCTAGCGGGCACTGTAACTGGTGTAAAGTAGGCACCCAACAACTTTTTGTTGACTAAATATTTAATTCAGAAGACATTCTTACCGATGTGATAATTTAGATACACAACTTACTTTTCTAAAGCAGGCAGGGGTTCACAAAACACAGCTGCTATCTTAGATTTAACTGTTCAATGTAAAATATAGCTTTGTAAGCTACACAATTGTAGATCGACACCATTTCAAGTAATTTCCTTGAAAAGGCCCTGGACACAAAAAGGGTTGAGCTGGGCTTCTCCCAGAGAGTCAAGGATAACTCACAGGCATGAGATTTGCTTGGATCAGAATTTTCGCTTCCATTTCTCCACCCTGCATATATAGTCTGCTCAGGTCAGCTGTGCACAACAACCTGCGCCAGCCGTAAGTCGGCCCAAAGCCTTCCTTCACACTTAGCTCATTAAGCCTGGACGTGACCTAAATGAGGCTATTTCTCACTGGCAACGATGTCGCAGGCTACATTTTATACCACTACGTTCTGAAGGAAATTTTCCCAAAGCCAAAATACGTGGCTCCCTTCTCTTCTTTGATTCCTGGATTAAGGAATTGGGAAAGGCGATATGTGTCAAGCACAAATTCTGAAGCCAGACGGCCTGGGTTTAAATCGAAGCTCCACCACTCACAGCTATGGAAACTTGAGCAAGACATAAAACCTCTCTGTGCCTCAGTTACTTCATCTATCAAACTGGGATAATAATATAGCCTGTCCCATAAAGTGATTATAAAGACTTGAAATTATATAAAATGTGTTATATATATACATATACATTATATTATTAATTATATAATATATATTATATATTATGTATATATATATACATTAAAAAAATACACACACAGGGCCTGGCCCAGTGGCGCAGTGGTTAAGTGCGCATGTTCCGCTTTGGCGGCCCGGGGTTCGTGGGTTCGGATCCCGGGTGCGGACATGATGCCGCTTGGCAGGCCATGCTGTGGTAGGCGTCCCACATATAAAGTAGAGGAAGATGGGCACGGATGTTAGCTCAGGACCAGTCTTCCAAAAAAAAAATACACACACACACATATCACACAGCTCAGCGCCTGACATTCTTGTTGTTAAAAGGCTGAATGGAAAACCTATTGTTCATTTTTCTCCTATGTCACCCACTTCTCTGCTGATGCTCTTTAAGCATCTTTAGGATGTTCAGAAGTATAATTTATGTTAAAATACAAAAGAGAAAGCCAAGCTCCAGTCCCTGCTATCTGCTAAAATCACCACCCACTTTTTCAAAGCTCTGTTCAGACATCCACAACCGCTGTTAATGTTACAAAATTCCTTCCCACTCTCTGTTCAAGCAAGCCTAAGTAAGACCTTAAAACACTTAATCTCTAGAAAAGAGATGAAAATATAAGCTGAAATGTTAATTTGACAAATGAGAAAGTGTTTGTTGGGAACGTGTTTCTCAACATGCGAGAAACAATGGTTTGAAAAAGAGTGACAGTATCCTCATCCAGTGATGCTGGGGAGAAAATCAGTGAGACACTAGAAACAGCAATTTGTTAATTGATTAAAAAATGCTTACAAATAAGTACACATGTATATACTGTAATTTCACATCTCACAATTTACCCTAAAATCAAGACTGCTGCAAATTTAGAGGCAAGAACCATATTACAACTTTTAAAAAAAAAATAAAAAGCTAGAAACAAGCTGCAAGTATAACAATAGTTTACATATTTTTTTCTATAAACATACAATAAGTTGCTCTAAGTTTTTTTTTTTTTAAAGGTTGGCATCTGAGCTAACAACTGTTGCCAATCTTCTTCTTTTTTTTCTTTCTTCCCAAATCCCCCCAGTACATAGTTGTACATTTTAGTTGTAGGTCCTTCTAGTTGTGGCATGTGGGATGCCGCCTCAACATGGCCTAATAAGCGGTGCCATGTCCGCACCCAGGATCCGAACCCTGGGCCACCGAAGCGGGGCACAGGAACTTAACCACTCAGCCACCGGGCCGGCCCCTGCTCTAAGCTTTTAATAATTAAGTTTTATAATATCTTAAAGACATGGAAAATAATTATAACACATTAAGCGAAAAAACAGAAATCAGAGGTACAGTAGGATAAAATTTTTGCTTAAAGAGAATTGTGTATATCTTATTCAAAATACATTCATACAGCACTCAATAAGTTTCAAACACTATTCTAAGTACTTTACAAATATTAACTAACTTAATCTTCATATTGATCTGATAAGAAAAGTGCTATTATTATTATTACCACTTTACCAATGAGGAAAATTAAAGCACAGAGAGGGAAGCAAACCCACCTATGTCACACAGCCAGTAAGTGAACATGCCAGGATTTGAACTCAAAGGTTCTGGCTTCAGAGTCCGTGCTCTTATTCACTAATTTTTTTTTTTAAGACTTGATTTTTGATTATGCATACTTATACATATTTTTTAATTTTTCTACCATAAATTTGCATTATTTTTGTTATAATCAAAGTGATTTTAGGTTTGTAGTAGGAGAAATAGAAAAACAATAAGAGCATCACTGAGGCGGATAACTGTTCCCAACAGCTAAACGTTTATTCTTGGCCAAAGCATGTATTAATATTCATGAAAAATGTCCTAAATGTAAACAATCAGTAGAAATATATGAAAGTTTTTTTACTTCATTTTTTTGTTTTACTGATGTATAATTCACAAAATTGTAAGATATTCAAAGTGTATATTGTGATCTTTTGCTATACATATACATTGTGAAAGGATTTCTCCCATCTAGTTTTTTTTAATTTTTTTAATTTATTTTTTTATTTTTTTGGATGTACATCATATTTATTACAAGTTTTGTCGAATCTAAATTGTCTGTCTCAACTTTAACAGAACAAAAAGTTCCCTGCTGACCGTATAGAGTTTGAAAAAATAGAATAGAGTCTGAATCAAAAATTTATACTTTCCTTATTTTAAGTTGTTTCCTATGTTAACAGTCTGAATTCAAATCATCCAACTGCCTACCTATTATAAGTAAATAGGGTACTAAATATATAGCTCTCTGACAAAAATCAAAGTAGGGTGAAAACTGAGGTTAGCTTATGGCTGTGGCCAGGCTGCGCACTATGCTGGTATTTTTAGGGCATAGACATTTTAGAATAGAGAAAGTTTACATCAACAATCCTATTGCCATCTATAAGAAAAATATCATTCATCATACAACCTAACGCATAAGCCTAAAAGCTAAAGGAAAATTGTGCTCCAAGTGTTAACAAGGTACTTCTGATATTTAAAACATATTTTGCAAAGAATTCCAAAGTTCTCAAATTTTCTTTAATAAAGACATCTTTTTTGAAATATGCCATGTGGTTTTAAAGATAACCTCTCCACGCAGCTTGCACAATTCTCCTAACCAACTCTTTGACACAGTTCCGTTGAATTTCAAAACTGATTGTTCATATATTCAGGAAGATTTACAAGAAAATCGATTTCCAGATTATGGAAAAGAGCAGCCTTTTGAAAAGTCTCAATATAATCCCAAGGTGTTCTTCAAATTCAAAGCATTTTAGTTTCCTCAGACATTTTTGAAAATTTATAAATTACCAGATAAATTATTCCTTTGCAATCCTTGATTAAGATTTATAGGCACATAGATTCTTTCTGCATCCAAACCTTTAAAAAGAGGAAAATATCTTTCTCAATATATGTCATTGCTCTCAAGGCTTTGGTACCCAGGGGATCTCCATTCCAACTAGTTCACCAAAAGCAAGACCTTCATGGTCCTTAGAGCAAACAATAAAAATATGTCACTAGTTATCAGGGATGCAATTTTTCAACAAGTTCTTTGATCTACATCATTTCCTTTCACCTACAACTACCTAACATGGTGAAAAAACTCAAGGACATTAAAAGTTATCCCAGGCAAATTTAAAGGCCATACTTGTCCTATATGAACTAACATTTATGTCAAAATAGCTCTGTTGCACTTTGACTGTGTAACAGGATGTTAAGTAGGATTCTTCCTGTCTCACTTTTGGCTGGGGCCCTTAGATAATAGGTACCAACTACTCCCAAGCTCCAAGGTGGTTGTATGATTAAAAAAATATGTTTGCCCTTTGTCCCAGTTTCCAGGCACAGAGCTTCAAAAAACCACTGGGATTCCTAAATGATGCGAGTGTCTTTGTCTTTCACATGAGTCCCTTTGGACCATGCCAGAGTTTATGCTAGCACAGTGACTCGTGGTGGGTGGGGTGGGGTGCAGGTAGATAGCTTCAGGATGGAGAGGCTGGTTGCCAAAAACACCAACCACGTGATTAGAGGGTTAGAACTTTCAACCCCATCACCCAACCTCCAGGGAGGAGAAGGGGACTAGAGACTGCCTTCAAACAGGTGGCCAATGAGTTAATCAATCACGCCTATGTAATATAAAGCCTAGATAATAACACTGAGACTTGGAAATCTTCCTGGTTGGTGAACATACTCATGTGCTGGGTGGGTGGTCCGCCGGAGAGGGCATGGAAGCTTTGCGCACTGGACCCTTCCAGACCTCACTGCCCATAGTATAATTCTATCTGGTTGTTCATTTGTAGCCTTTACAATAAAATAGTCCTTGTAAGTATAGCACTTTCCTGAGTTCTGTGTCATTCTAGTAAATTTTCAAACCTGAAGGGAGATTGTGGCAACCCTTGAATTTGTAGCCAAGTTGGACAGAAGTGCAGGTAGCATAGGGACCCAGGACTTGCAGCTGGCGTCTGAAATGAGAGCAGTCATGTGGAACTTGTGAGACCCTTAACCTGTGGGGCCTGCGCTAACTTGGTTAGTTAGTGTCAGAATTAAATTGAATTATAGGATACCCAGTTGGTGTCAGAGACCACTGAAGAGACCTTGCAAAAGGAGATGGTCAAGAACCTCTTTTGCAACCCTGACCTGACACCCACCACTGAGGTTGGAGAGACTAAGAAGAGAGACTGGAAATTATAACGGTTCTTGGGGGTATGGAGTGACGTTCCTGAACCTTAAGACCAGGGAAAGCACTATCAGAGAGATTCATACGTCCCCTAAAACAAAGGTGATACATTAGGCTGGTACGTTACCTACATCCGAAAAATCAAAAGAGCAAGAGACCCTGGCTGGCTACCTGACCTGACAGCCTTGCCAAGAGTGGTCCCTGCACCAGGGTCAGGCCACAATCACAGAATATGTTGAGCCAAAGGGTATGTGGCGGTTTCCCTTAGGTCAGATGAAAAGGCTAGCAGGAGTTGTCTTAGATTCTGGCCAAGAAGGCCCTTGGAACAGGCTGAAGACACCAGCAGTGTCTGGGGAATGAGGGTGGAACCATAATTCCAGCCAGAAGAGATTTATTTGCCCATATCAAGGGAAGCACAGGGGAGAGATCCCCAGCAATGCTGCAGGAGGGTCTCCAAAACAGCCACAAAAGCACCCACAAGTTCCCAGAGAGTCCTAGCGTGACCACGACAGTTACAGTCAATTTTGACTTTTCCTGCCCCTTACCTCCTTGTCCGTCCTTTGCTGGAGGAACTAGGGGCAGCCTAGAAAACTGAGAAAAGAAGTCAGAGTGCTGGATGGTGAATACAGAGGCGGCCAACCATGGCCTCCTGCCCAAGGCTAGCCTGCAGCAGCCTGAGTCAGGAGGAAAGGGGCTCTCATTAAGTGCATGGGGAGATTTGACTACTGCCCTGGACTGGACTGACTGCTTCGGCGGGACTAGAAGCAACTGAATTAATTTATTTTTACCTAAAAGATGCCAGAAATATCATGAGCTCCCAAAGAACTGTTGTTAAAAATAGCTAGAATATTTTGAAGAAACTAATCCTTCAATGACATAAATATCTTCCCAGAACTTTGCCAGCATTCTTAATAGTTATTGAGTTGTATTATGTGCTACACACATTCAATCTACAAGATAACTCTATGAACCATAGATACTATTATCATCACCTTCATATTTTATAAGGAAACTAAAACTTAGATAAATACTACACATCTGCTTAGGAGTAGAGCTCATATCTGAACCCAGATGTCTTTGACAGTGTCAGCATGGGGGGAAATCTCCTGGCTTCCCTTCTTGTGTTCTTCTGGCTGGACTAACAATAAAATTGACACAAGACCAGATTAACAGGAGACAAACCCAGTTTAATATGTGCGTATTGGAGATCACAGAGAAATGATGCTCTGAGAGTGAACAAAGCAGGCAGTATATATGTCTTTTATACAAAGAAACAGTAAATTTGTGAAGAATGGCAGGACAAAGAAACTTAGGTTTGGGGTACATAATTAGTGAGGAATTTAAGCAGAGTTTAGACTTGATGTCGTAAATTAGCAAGGTTTATTTATGCAGCTTCTCGGCCCTGAATCCCAGCTCTGGGGCTAAGGATGCCAGGAGAGCACCTGTCACATGGGAGATTTATTTCCTGCCTTCCAGGAGGGAACAGAGACAGGCGGGCCAGAATGCCCTTTGTGCTTCTCAAGCAACTTTAATTCAAAATAATCAATATGCCACTGTGGGATATTTGGGGGTGGCCTGCCCTGGGCCCCAACAACAGCAGAGATGGTGCCCTTAATTAATGCATCATGTTGACTTGCCAGTTGAATCTAGGTTTTTAAAAACATATTCACAAAGGGGCTGGCCCCGTGGCCGAGTGGTTAAGTTCACCCACTCCGCTGCAGGCGGCCCAGTGTTTCGTTGGTTCGAATCCTGGGCGCGGACATGGCACTGCTCATCAAACCACGCTGAGGCAGCGTCCCACATGCCACAACTAGAAGGACCCACAACAAAGAATATACAACTATGTACTGGGGGGCTTTGGGGAGAAAAAGGAAAAATAAAATCTTAAAAAAAAAAAACATATTCACAAAATGGATAATGATAATGAAGTCCATATGATTCCTTTTAAAGTTGCTACTATATACTCAGGTTCATTTGCTTCTCCAGTAACTTAAAATAATAAGTGGGGTACATGTGGGACGTGGCCATTCAGGGAATAGTGCCCCCACACTGTCCCCACCTCTGTCTCACCATTGCTCCCACTCACATGGTTGTTAGGTTACCATTTTATGCATCTCAACTTCTTCATCAAGATGATATGATTTCCATTTTCAAACAACTTGATCATGGCAAATCTAAACAGATGCCCCTAAATGGTTACCTGATTTACCACCTGACAGGAGGGGAAATCTTTAGTGAAAGACCACATAATGCACAATTTTTCTCTTACAACATTAGTCCCGCCAGAGCCTAGTTTTACAATAATTTCTAATTACATACCTCCAGGCTTCAAGTACATTTTATTATTCGTTTATTCTTGAGAAATGAAAGGAAATCTGACATTTCTTGCATACATACATAGCATAGTTTTTGCTACTGTTGTTCATTAGAACAGATGTGGATATTATCTATCTATTATTATCATCATCATCATTATTATTATCCTCCCTCCAGCATCAAATTGCCATGGCTACTGTCAGTTGTGGGGAGGGTTTACAACACCTCTGACATTCTACAGGATTTATCATATTTTGAGGCTGCAAGTTCCCCTCAGGACACCAAGGGCAACCATCTGTATGTCTATGTACATTTCCTTCACCATTCTGAAGCTCCCCACCCTGAATTTTATATGCAGTCTGCGACACACTTGGGAATCCTTCAAAATGAAGGACTCCACAGTATATAACACATAAAGGGATTATTATTGTTGTCTTCAATTATCTTAAATCCCAAGGATCATAACAAATGAAGCTTCAGGAATAATGAAATAATAAATTTTCATTTAGAAGAAGTTGCAATCTGAATATCCTTAATACACGCCATCACTCTCACTCTTAAACTTCCTAGGACATGGGTGATATTGCCCTTGAATGTCCTCAGGGCTGTCAGTAAGATTAAATCTTCAGTCTTTACTAATGCAAATTCTTAACTCAAGGGAATATAGAACATTCTTTGTGAAACAAAAGGTGACAGATAAAAATGGTTTAAGAAATCACTCTTTAGAACTATATTAGCAATAGATTTCTGAATGGTTCTCTCACTAGATTGAAAGTTCCTTGAGATCATATACCTAACAATCATAACGCTTCAAAGTATGCTTGTTTCATCAATGTTAGATTTTAAAAAGATTTTAAAAGGAGAGACAAAAACAGATGTAAGAGGACACAGAGACAGAGCTGAGATTGATGATCAGGAAAGAGATTCACGTAAATAACAACTTCTCGGTGCCTAGGAGCTGCTAATTACACTGAAAGTTCTGACCTGCTTTAGAAGCTCTGCCATTTGGAAAGTTCCATCCAGCAAACAAAGACTGTGGTCTGGATTCCCCACTTCCAAGTAGCTTTGTTGCTCTGCTGGGTTCCTGGCTTTCCAGTGGCCCTACCATTCTTCCCTCTAACCCCAAACAAACCTCACTTCCCCTCGTTCTGCAGTAGAACTGTGAATTACTGACTGTTTTGCCTTATCTGTCCCTTCATTGCCCCCGCTGATCAAGTATTGACTATAGTTAACTTTTCTGTAAAATTTGTCAAATAAAGTAAAACTTTATTACTCACTGAGCATCGGTCATTATTTGCTCTGGGAAAGTTATTTGCAAGGTGGCAAAATCTAAAGTTAATTCCTTTAGTCTTTCTTTCCAGTTGATAAGCCATTAATCCAGCCTTTTATTTTAAGGGCACAAATGATCAAATGTTTGATGCCATGTTTTTTAAATGGTTTGAATATATTTAAAATACAATTTGTTTCAGTTTTCTTTATGTTTTTCATAGCCTTAATAATATTTTATTATATATAATATAATTTTGAACATAATGCTTTGATGAATCCTTTAAAATATAAAAAATATTAGGTATTTATATTCTTTTTCTCCTCTGAACCCCCCCATAACAATTTGTAAAACTATAATCGTTTCTTTTTATTTAATTCTTCAAATTATACTCTGAATATGTCTTGTGGGTAAAAATAGTTTTTACAGACAATTTGGAATTCTAGATGAATGATTTTGTAAAATACTGAAAATTGTCATTATCTTATGTGTGAATATACTTAAACTTGTCTACTGGTACTCAAACATAACTTAACACACGCAAGGAAAAAACACATGGATACGGGCTAACCAAGTCATTCTTCAACCACCATCAAAACTAGGAAGGAATTATCGACTATTTAATATATATTTTCTAATATCAGCCATGCAAATATCAGGACTGTGCTAAGAGCTATACAGAATATAATGACAAACATCATTACAGCATTAAACACCACTCCTATGAGTACTGATTGTTATAATACTATCTGTACCTGAAAGTTTTCTTTTTCCTGAAAGAAATACCCTGATCAGTGTGTGTTTATATTTCCTGTGCTCTGAATGTTAATATGCTCACAGCCGTTGACAGTTAGTGTGACAAAAACATTTCACACTGTCTTGGTCAATTGGTATTACTCTACCATGCCAAAAATTTTCTCAGCCAATGAGCACACTACCTTGCTAGGAGTTGAACATGCTGTGAAATATTTGCTGTTTATTTAGCTTCAGCCTTTATCTTTGCCTATATTTTGTACAGTGAAAACAGTTTGGATCTGTCATAGTTGAAAAAAAGATTTGCAAGTGATAGTACATACCAAAATTTGTCAAATTCAGCTAAAGTTGTTGTAGAAATGTCTAGGAATATAGATTGCCTTTAATGTATATAACAGAAAAAAACCCTGAAAATCAATGAGCTAAATATCCACGTCAAAAACTTATAAAACTAACAGTAAAATAAATGCAAAGAAAGTGGAAAGAGAGAAGTAATGAACATAGGAGTAGAAATTAAAGAAATAGAAAACAAAGAAAAATTAGAAAGGATCAACAAAGCCAGAAGTTGCATCTTTGGAATGACTATGAAATTGACAAGCCCTTGGAAAGACCAATCGAGAATAAAAGAGAGAAAGCAAAAGTAACAATGTGAGGAACAAAAGGGACATCATTAAAAAATCTATAAATATTAAAATCACAAGAGAGTATTATAACATTTGTGATAATGAATTTGAAAATGTATACATCTTCTAAAATAATACAACAAAACTGACACGTGGAAAAAAATTTCAACAGTCCTATTATGACTAACAAAATTAAATCTGTAACTAAAAAAATTTCCCCAACAAAAAGTTCAAGCCCAGATAGCTTCATTGAGAAATACTACCAAATATTTAAAGAAAAAAAATAAATAAAGCCAACTTTATACAAAAATCTTCCACAGAATAGATAAAGAAGGAACTTTTCTCAACTTATTTTAGGTCAGCATAACCTTGATACTAAATTCTCACAAGAAATTGATGCAAAAGGAAAATCAGAAGTCAGTTTCACCTGTGGACATAAATGCAAAAATCCTAAACAAAATACCAGCCAACAACATACAGTAACATATATATATATCATGAATGATATACTTTGATCAGTTTGGGGTTTTTCTCTGAAGGTCTAGCACTTCGGATTTTAGAGTCTACAATCATGTAAGGGATTTGAGACAAAACATATGAACTATGAAAATTAGCTAAAACTATAGACTCTGAACAAAGCAAGAATTTTGAAAAAGTAATGCCCTCTATGAAACAATGAACTAGAAAATAAAATACACCCTGCAGAAGGAAATGAGAACGAATACACCTATTTGTCTTGAATACAGATGGAGGTGAGGGATTTGAGGACTGGCTTCACAGTATTTGCGTGATCCAAAAAACCCAAACCAAGATTTTGACATCAAGTAATCCAAGGATGCTGCAGGCTACAGTTACGGAGGAAGCAAACTCAAATTCTCTCTGCAGTAAGGCGCTGTAAGGGCAAAGCTCAAAGAATTCCTACAGACAAAATTCCATGGGTTCTAAGGCCAAGTGCGTATATTATAATAACATGAGGAAATAAACAACCAGAATACAGAAATTGCAGAAAACAACAAAATTAGAAAAAGATTGTTGGCACTGTATTTAGCATATAATCTAATATACAATGTTTAATGATATTTGAAGAAATTTTTTTAAAAGATTTTGAGACATTATTAAAAATAACTGAATAAACCCTGGCATATTTCCCCCAAAAAACTAAAAGACTTTTAGGGACTGAAAACTACAATTATTAAATGTGAAAAAAAAATGAATAGGATAAAAAGCAAATTATACAAGGTTGAAAGGCGAATTAGTGAAATGGAATATAAATATGAAGACATTTCTCAGAAGTAGTAAAGAAGCTTAATTGTGGTCAGAGAACATTGCATGATGCAGATTCTGTGAAATTTTCTGAGACTTGCTTTATAGTCGGCCTATTAAATGGCAAGTTTTTATAAATATTCCATGTGGCTCAAAAATTCTATGTATTCATACATTTTTGAATAGAGTGCTCTATATTCTTCCAGTAGATGAAGTAGATAATTATGTTTTTCACATACATTTATTTTTTCTGTGTACTTATTTTTCCATTTCTCCTTTTACCCCTGTTAATCACTGCTGTCTCTATTTTGACACTCTGCTACTAGATATGTCACAAAATATTCCTGGCAAGTGGAACATTTTTTATTATATAGTATATGATCATCTCAATAGATATAGAATAATAAAATCATAAAATTTGACATCCTGTCATGAAAAAAAGCAAATTCTTGTCTAACTATGAATAAAAGAAAAATTTTGCTCAACAAAGAAGATATCAAAAAGAAACAAAATCTTAAAGGACTCATTGAAAATCAGAAGCCAGACAAGAATGTTTTCCATTACCACTAAAATTCAATATTGTACTAGAGGTTCATGTCAATTCAATAACAGCAATAAGATATAAACTATGTAGGGATTGGAAATGAAGAAATAAAACTGTCATTATTTACAGATGATAGGACTGTCTACAAAGAAACCTAGAATAATGTACATATAAATTATTAAAATTATGAACAGATTTTAGCCAGTTTGGCAAACATAAGGACATTACACAAAACTTAACAGTATTCCTATACACTATCAAGAAATTGTTAGAAAACTTAATTTTAAAAAGCTAGAAAAAATATTTAGAATAGTCACACAAAATATAAAGAACTTAAACAGTGGCATCCTGGAGCCAGTTTGTACAGCTTGCAAGAGCTCATTGTTAAATTTTCAAAACTTGTACAAGTCAATTGTTAAATACAACTATTGCTCAAATTAAATTATATAAACTTACAATTAAATACCAAATTATTACATTTTACAATTAGTTATGTTCTTGAGATTATTTACACCCATTGTTTCTGTGTGGTGGGAATGCTATATAACTGTGTGCTACTCCACATCTCTTCCCAACTCTGCATTCACATTAGTAGCTTGAAATTGGCCATGGTGAGAGAATTTACACCACGGAAATTAGCAAACTCTACAAATCACTCCCCTTCTCCCCTCTTCCAGAGAGCCTATTGTTAAACATTTACCAGTACATCACTATACCAAGGAATAAATCTATCAAAAGATTAAAAGGTCATTATGGAGAAAATTATAAAAATTAATTTCTTGAATATCTACTATGTACCAGGCACTATTTCAGGAAGTAACCAAACAGACAAAAAACTGCTCTCACTTATATCAAGGAGAAACAATATGTAATATGGGGTTAAGTACTATGGCAGTAACATAAAAGTGTTCCAAGAGAGGAGGGGTTACAATTTGAAGCAGGCCAGACAGGAAAGACCTCACTGAGGAGAAACTTGATAAAAGACCAGAATAAAGAGGAAAAAAAACCTAAATAAATGGAAAAATATAACACATTTATGTGTTACAACCTCAAAATTTGAAAGACATAATTTCACCACAAATTTATCTATACATAGATTGTGGTGCCAATCAAAATCCCAAAGGTTTTCGGTAGAACTTGATAATCTAATTCTAAAATTTACAAGAAAGTGCAAAGGTGTAAAAATAGTCAAGATCTCCGAAGAAGAGCAAAGTTGAGAGCTCCTACCTTATTAATTTATTAAAAAGTTATAGTAATTAAGATAATATGGCATTAGCACAGAAATAGAATAGAGTACAGAAACAAACCTTCACAAATTTGGAAAATGGATATATGCCAGAGATAACATTAGAGATTGGCTGGGAAGGGCAGAGGGGGCCTACACAAACAGTTATCCTCATTTAAAAACAAAACAAGCAAACAAAATTGGATCTATATCTCACACCATACACAAAAATTAATTTCAAATGGAATGAGAACTTAAACGTGAAAAAACAAAGCTTTAAAACATTTAGAAGAAAACAGAAGAACTTCTTCACCATCTCAGTTTACAGAAGGATTTCTTAAACAAGAAACATAAACACACAATCCGTGGAGGAAAAAAGTTGATAAATCCAACTATATTAAAATTAAAAGCTCTTGCTCATCAGAAGAATAAGCAACAAAGTGAAAAACAAGCCACAATAAAATTATATGATGACTGGAATTTGCTTGAGGGGTGAGAGGTGATTGTGGCTAGAGATACAGTCAGGCAGCCCATAACGACATTTCGATGAATGATGGATTACATATACGATGGTCAGTACCACATAGCCTAGGTTTGTAGTAGGCTGTACCATCTAGGTTTATGTACGTACACTCTATGATGTTCCCACAACAACAAAATTGCCTAATGACGCATTTCTCAGAACATATCCCTGTCATTAAACAATGCATAACTATATAGACGAAACAAGAGTAACTACATATTGATGAAACTGATACTGTTTTAACTGTCCAATTGTCACCCAGGGTTCAGGGTGCTATTCTCTACTTTTGTATGTTTGAAATATTTCATAATAAAAGGTCTAAAAGGCCACAAATTTGGAGAAATTATTAATGACACATATACCTACAAAAAAGATTAACATCCAAAGCATTTGAAGAACTGCTAAAAGTTTAATAAGAAAAAAGGAAATTCAATGGAGAAAAAGAAAAGGAGGGGCGGGGCTGGCTCAGTGGCATAGTGGTTAAGTTTGCACGCTCCACTTCAGTGGTCCAGGGTTCACAGGTTCAGATCCCAGACACGGACCTACACACCGTTCATCAAGCCATGCTGTGGCAACATCCCACATACAACATAGAGGAAGAATGGCACAGATGTTAGCTCAGTGACAATCTTCTTCCAGCAAAAAGATGAAGATTGGCCACAGATATTAGCTCAGGGCCAATCTTCCTCACCAAAAAAAGGAGGGGGGGGGGGCAACAGACATGAATGTTTTCCACAGAAAAATATGAAAGATCAATAAGCATATCAAAAGATATTCAACCTCATCTATAATCAAGGAACTTAAAATTAAAACCTCAATGAGATAGCATATTACATCCATTAGATGGGCAAAAATCAAAAAGTTTAATGAGAATGTGAATAAATAAGAAGTGATCTGTAGCCAATAAGAGTGTAAATTGGTACTGACAATTTGGAGAATAATTTGTCATTATCAAACAAAGTGGAGATATACATAACTTACAAAACTACGATTTGACTCCTAGTAATATTTGCTGTCTGTACCTATATACACAAAGAGACTTGTGCAAGAGTATTCTTATCAACAATGTCTGCAATGGCAAAAAAACTAAAAAAAAATGAAATTTCCACTAAGAACAAAAAGAAAAAATTATTTGTGGTATTCTCGTTCAATATAATACAGTAGTGAAAATGAATAAACCTTAGTCATAAACAATAATGTTGCCACATCGCAGAAAATAAAGAGTGAAAAAAAGCAAGTCTTGGAAATATACATTATGTGAGTATGGTTCTATTTATATGAAGATCCAGAAATGCAAAAATAAATAATATATTAACGGAAATGCAGTTTACTTGTGATAAAATATGAAGAAAAGCAAAAGATCAGAAACACAAAATTCCTTATAGGAGTTTCCACTGGATGGAGGGGGAAGAGGCAATCAGAGGGAGGCATGGAGAGGGCTTCAGGATATCGCTAAGGTTCTTTTCATTAGGCTGACTGGTTAGATGGTTGTTCCTTTCATTGTTATTATTTAAACTTACAAATATTTTATATACTCCTTTCCACATATATTTCATAATACATATATTGTTTTTAAAAAGGGTAACGTATCTAACAATTTCGGTGGGGGAGTTATTTTCACTGCAAAGTGAGATGATATTCTCTGAGAACTGTAATGATCCCTATGAGGCAGAAATTTTCTACTGTGTTATTAGCACCCAAACACCTGTATAGAACAGCACAGCCCTAAATTGCAGAGAGCAAAGAGATTGTTTACTCAGTGGAGAGTTTGGGACACCCCCTCCCATCGTGTAATAAAACCCCTGCCACATCTTTCCTTTGGAAAAACACATTAAAAAAACTCAGACCCCCTCAACAGTACCCCCAGTTGCCCTCCTCCCTTCCAGTGTGACTCCAGTTGTTTTCATCTGTAATCAACTGCCATTCACACAGAGGGAACGCATGGTCCCACCCTCACCCCAGCACAACCTCACAACAATCTGTTATCAAGCGTAGTCTATTTAGCTCATTGCAAGGCCTCAACACTGCAGCACTTCAAGTGGAAATAGTCATCTACAATCCACGCCAGACTGAGTATAATGATAAAGCTCATGGACTTTAAAGAAAGAGTACATGTCGATTTAACACGCTAGATTAAGGTAACAGCAATGAATGGGAAGAGTGAGTACAGTACTCAATGCTAACCCAGACTAACGCGGTAGTCTTCTCACTGGTCTCTCTGCCCCAAGTTTCTTCAATTGGCCCATTCGATGTATATTTCTAGTTAAATATAATACTGTATCTTAATTATTTGCTTATCATCATTTCCTTCACTGGATCATAAGTTTCTTGAGTGCAGGAATAATATTTTATTCATCTTCAAATGCCCAGCATTGGGCATATAGTAAACACTCAATAAATACTAAATGAATAAATAAATAAAATCATAATCACAGAATACATGAGCATTCATCAACTGAACTCCTTTGTTTTCATAGGTGAGAAAAATGAGACTAGGCAGACATCTCAAAACGCCTAGAGAGTTGTTTTGTTTGAATCTTTATTTTCAAAAACTACATAATACAGCACTATCTTCCTACAGAGTGCAGGCTTTTCAGAATGTAAAATAATCATTAATTTTTTAACTGAATTCTTGTGTGTGTGTGTGAGGAAGACTGGCCCCGAGCTAACATCCGTTGCCAATCTTCCTCTTTTTGCTTGATGAAGATTGTCCCCGAGCTAATGTCTGTGCCAATCCATCTCTATTTTTTGTATGTAGCCACCATAGCATGGCTTGATGAGCAGTGCATAGGTTCGCGGCCGGAATCCGAACTTGTGAACCTCAGGCCACCAAAGTGGAGCACGTGAACTTAACCACTAGACCACTGGGCCAGCCCTAAAATAAATAATAATTTTTATTTCATTTGAGTTTAATTTATTTGAAAACTTAATAGGTTTTCCACTACTAAAATGTGATGTGAGCTCATTCTCTTAACAATATTCTTGATTCCAAGACCACAGTCTAAACATAACTTCCAAAAATTGCAAATTCTACATCTGAAGAGTTCTAACATGATTTTAGGATCAGTCACCATAGACTTAATTGTATTAAAAGTCACACATACATTTTAATTTACTGGGATTAATTTCACAACTATTATTTATACTGTTTATATCTATTATTTACATCTAATATCAATACTATAACATGCAAAGTCAATGTTACTTATTTACCTGTGAGGCCATTAAAACCAAGGACAGAGCCCCTTACTGCTCTGTTTTCATGATTCTCTTCATTGTTTGGCTTCTGTGAAATTCCTTTACTTTCTAATCATCTCAGCTACTAACATAAAAGGATGTTTGCTGTATCTTACCCAGCATTTTTAGACATTTGTAGCAGGAGGGTTTTTCAGATGTAAAATCTGTCATAACATAGTAAGTGGAAGTAAAAACTATTTCATAAGAAAAAAGGAATTCTCCATCTCCACATTTTTCTCATTTTCCTTTTGTTGAGGGACTTAGAAATGTGCATAGTGCTCCAAGAAATTAGCAGCATCAGACAGTGGATGGAAAATACAATAATGACACACGTTCTTTGCTGTTGACAAGGCAGAGAAGAATCACAAGAAACAAAGTCAGTACCTCTCTACTTCCATTGAACTGAAGAAAACATCAAACACTATTAATGGTCTTTGATTCTGTCTGAGAAAATCACCAACATCCTTAAGCTAAAGGCAAGATGAGTAACATGCATTTGGCAGAGCCCCATCTAGTCCATTACCCATCACCAATCAAGGAAAGTTACATCAAAAGCATTTTTATTAGATTCTACTCAGTCACCCTTGAAGGAGAAAGAAGAAACCTAGAAGTTGATGTCAAAATATGCTTCTACTCAGGAAATTCTTTCTGTTGAAGAGATTAAGGGAATTGCCCCCAAATCTAGAGACCATTGTTAAGAAAATGTTTGGATCCCAATCACATTATGTGTGTGACCTTTGGCAAACCATTCCATAATGCTACACCTCAGTGATTTCATCTGTTACCTGAGGGAGATGGCTTTACAGCTATGACATATTATGGTTCTATCAAGGACATATTATGGAGATAATCAAAGGATCAAATTTCAGAACTGGCACATTATCATGGCATAACGCTACACTTGAACAGTGATTGACAGATTGAGTCATTCACTCATCCACCTCATGCCTATGTTTCAGACAGTGGAATAATGGAAATACAGTCATGTGCCACATAACGATGGTTCAGTCAACAACGGACTACGTAGATGATGGTAGTCCCATAAGATTAATACCATATAGCCTAGGTGTGTAGTAGGCTGTATCATCTAGGTTTGTGTAAATACACTCTATGATGTTCACACAACAATGAAATTGCCTAACAACACATTTCTCAGAATGAATCATTAAGTGACACGACTGTATTATATCTTTAAAAATCTTTCAGAATACAACTATGCCTTGTCAAAATATTCACTGACAGTAAATAACAAGTATATACTTCAAACACATATAGAAAACCTACAAGTGGGTCATGTCTAACTCTAGACCTAATACAAGGCCTGAATTCACACACAAGTCACCTCTGTGTTTGAACAGTTTCATGAATGCCACTTGTAACACACACTGACCGTCAAGCAACAGTTCCGAAGTCCTAGAATGTAACCCTCTAACATCCATTTAGTCCCTTAAGAAATTTGATTAAAGTGTAACAAGCCAAACAGAAAGACAAACGCTGCATGGTACCACTTATATAAATCTTAAAAAGAAAAGGCAAACTCATAGAAAGTACAAAAGTGGTTGCCAGGGGCTGGAGGGTGGAGGAAACAGGGAGAGGTTGGTAAAAGGGTACAAACTTTCAGCTATAAGATGAATAAGGTTTGAATATCTAATGTAAAACACGGTGGCTACAGCTAATAACAATGTACTGTATAACTGAAATTTGCTAAGAGAGTAGAACTTAAACGTTCTCGAAAAAAAAAAACCAAGGAAATTTAATTAAAACGTGAGTTTGACGCCATGTGCTTCCCCATGTGATGCAGTCAGAAGGAAACATCTCTCAGGTAGTATTCCCGACAAAAATGCAGGGTCTGAATCCAATCCTGAGGAAACATCAGATGGACCCAAATTGAGGGACATTCTAAAATATTACTGAGCTACCCTCTTTAGAAACGTGAAGGGGGGCTGGCTTGGTGGTGCGGTGGTAAAGTTTGCCTGCTCTGCTTCAGCGGCCCAGGGTTTGCTGGTTTGGATCCTGGGTGTGGACCTAGCACCACTCAAGCCATGCTGTGGTGGCATCCCATGTAGATGAACTAGAGGGACCTACAACTAGGATATACAACTATGTACTGGGGCTTTGGGGAGGAAAAAAAGAAGATTGGCAACAGATGTTAGCTCAGCACCAATCTTCCTCACCCAAAAAAAAGCGTACCTTAAAAAAAAGTCAAGGTTATAAAAGGCTAAGGAATGATTTGATATTACAGGAGACTAAAGAGATGTGATAACTAAATGCAATGTGTGATCCTGGATTGCGTCTTGGACTGATAAAACAATTGCTATGATAGATATTAATGGAACTGTCATAAAAATTTGGATGGGGACTGTAGATTAACTAGCTATTAATATCATATCAATGTTAAATGTCCTGACCTTTTCCATTGTCTTTTGTTTATGAACAAAAAACGTCCTTAAAAGAGAATTTTAGAAAATACCTACTAAAATATTTAAGGGTATTTACATAATAATAACATGGATACACAAAGAGAAAATGATACTAAAAATATGACAAAAGTGTTAAAGGTGAGTCTAAATATATGGAAGTTTTTGTTCTATTTTTGCAACTTCCTTGTAAGTTTTAAATTATTTCAAATAAAAGGCTAAGAAAATAACTGAATATGTATTTGCCAGTCAAGGATCTGGGAATACAAAGATGTTCCAGGCAGACATGGTGCTTACTCTCATGAGTGTAGAGGAGAAACAGATAAGAAAACAAGTAAAATACATAATAAATAATTATAAATTTTCATAAGTGCTATGAAAAAACCCACAGTGCTTAAGTAAGAAATAATAGAAGTGGGTGGAACCGCTCATGTAATGGTCACGGAACATCTCTGCAAGAAGGTGACATATAAGCAGAGATGTGTGGAAACCTCAGGAAAAGCAACAAGGCATATGGACAGCATGTGCTAAGGTCATGAAGTGGGTCCTGGGGTCTGAATCACAGTTTTTACAAGGAAAGACAGAAAAAAATATGGCAGAGGGGCACCGAAGTAGCAGGAGTATAAAGTCAGAATAGCCTATGGTATTATTTTGGACATAAGGATGCGCTTCAAATAAAATAATACCACTGTAGACATCTAGAAAATAGCCACAGTGAGGAGAAAGCCAATATTTCTCATCTGAGTGAAAGAGTTAGAATAATCACAAGACCAAGTAGTGAGAAGCCATAGAATAAAAGTCACCTGTTATCGCCTCCGATCAGTCAATATGCTTTACTATGAGGGTGGAAAAGATTATTGGTCCTTCACCAATTTGTGTTGATGACCAAAGAGCAACTACTCTCAGAGGCATCTTTGAAGAGGAAGGACAAGAACCTGGGCCATCTGAAATTTCCTCCAAAAGGATATATAAATGGCTGCATGAGGGGATGGCTATTCCTTTGAGTGTATGTGAATTTCATAAACTCTTTGTCAAGAATTGTAGCTGTGTAATGAATCTAAATTTGGAGTTCTATCACATGTGTAATTGACAGAAGATTTGAAATACCATCTGTTGTCATATTGAAACTTCAGAAATCTTTTCTAGAAATATTCCTTTTCTCAAGGAAAAAAGATTCTTTAATATAAGTTTAGTAGAATAAAAAATGAGATGTTCCAACAGGCTGCCAGCAACATTTTTTTTTCCTAAAATACACCATCTGAATTCACAAATTGTCCCAGCATTTCATTACTACATGTTCCTAAACTCATGAAAAGTCCTTTCAACACCAATCAATAGAGCAATGAAAAAAGAGGAATTTCACTCTACATTTTTGTTTTCTACCTTTAAAGGGGATGAATTCAATTTTAACATTTACTCATTTCTCCATATCTTTCATTTGCCCACAAAGTTTATTTTTCTACATTTCAATATAAGTTAAAGTTTAAACTCTGCCTATTTCCATATTGGGAGGAGGAGAAGCCTGACTAGTACAAATATTTATGAAAAGTTAAGCAAATCCAGACTTTATCTAATTCCTTTTTAAATTAAACTCAGTATTGTATGAATACACACAGTTGCATAGCCCTTGTTTACAGTGGTCAAACGCTCCCAGACTGTACCTGCTCAACTTGCCTTCTGCCTCAGTTTGATGATGATGATGATGATGATGATGATGACGATATAAAATTGAGTCTCTAATGTATGTCAACATTTTGCAGGCATTGCCTCATCTACTCCTTACAACAGCCATTTGAGCGTTATAATCTATAGTCTCCATTCTATACAAGAGGAAACTAAAGCCTAGCAAAGCCAAGTTATTTGTCTAAGGTCATTCACTCATTTAGATACTGTGTAGTGAGCCCTACTACAGAAATGGTAGAGTCACCTAGTCGTCTTTTGGTTGTAACTGAAAATCTGGTTCCTAATCCAAGCTAAGCAATCTGTTTATATTTAGGAATGGATAAAGGCTCTCTCTCTCTCAGTACGTATATATAGATAGATATTGCATATATATATATAATTGATATATTGAATATATATATTCATATTCAAAGGCACAATATTTTTATACCTATACTGATTAATGGTTAAAGTAATTTTTCTTTACATTAAAAAAATCTAATAGAAAATATTTTGGTAAATTTGCCTCTCAATCACCACAATCCCTTGACTTGTTTTCATTTGTTATTTGTTTTCTCTCCCTCCCTCCCTTCCTTCCTTTCTACCTTCTTTTCATTTATTCAGCTGTATCCTGCTTTCTTTCCCAAAAGACTTATAGCATAGCTATCTGTGTCATACAAGGAGACACTAAATAATCCACTTGCTCTGATTTCTTAATAACTTGTTCTCGTCAGTACATGTGGTCAATCCACATTCTCTAAACCACTCATCACAGAAACAAATACCATAAAGTTGAGAAGTGCTCGTTTTCACATCTGCCCATGCAGTAATAATATTTTGATCCTATATATTGTCCAGGTCACCTTATTTTTACTTGACTTCATTTTTCATCAAAGGCATTTCAGTTGCTCAGCATACAGTCTAAGTAGATGTATCAATTGACTTAATTTTAGCTGCATTGTCTTTGCTGCAACCCCTTTAATGCAGTGCACCAGACCAATTGCATACATCTCAGAGCTGCACTTAGCAAGATTATGCACTGGCTCACAAAGAGAAATGTCAACAGCTCATTGTGTACTCTGATCCCACTTTACCATGCTAGTCTTCTGAAAGGGGCTTCCTGTCCTCATGTGAACAGCTTGAGGAAGACTAAGTTACCTTATTGTTGTCATTCAAACACAGATTTTGCTTTTTTCTGTTAAAAGGAATGGGTTCATCAGTCTGACATGAGTAAAAGCATTCAGCATCATGTTGGAGCCACTGAACTATAGTCTGATAATTAATCTGCTTCTTCTATTTATAGTTTTTTTTATTAGATGCCAGACCTCATTGATGTAATTCATTGTCTGGAAATTAAATTAAAACAAGAAGCCTCCTTGGCTTTTTTTTTTAACCCATCTCTGTATTTGAGTAATATTTTTGTGGTGTAAGTGTAATATCACATTAAGGCAGAATTATTGCTCAAAATCCTAATGACTTTTTAAAACTGACTATCACCCACTCCTAAACATCTTGCTTCTGTACTGTGCTCACATTCCACACGACACCTGTAGATGGCTTATCCGATACTTGCACTTCATTTTTCCATTGGAGCACATATATAATATACACGTCTATGTCTGTGCACTCGAAACATTTGAAGGACAATTCTTTCGATCCTTAGAGCAACCCTGTGAAGGTAGTATTGTTACCCTCATTTGACGATAAAGAATATGAGGTTCAGAGAAGTTTCCTTAGGCCACCTAAGTGGAAAGGCCAGGATTTGAAAACAGAGTCCATCCTCTTAGTTATACTTTGCTTTAGAGTTCACCAACTTATTTTACACTCTTTCTGTCACCTCTGTATTGTAGTGAGGTCAATAAAAAGAATTATAAGTAGTACCACCATTCTTTTATAGCTCTGAAACTGAGCCTCAAAGATGCTTAGTGACTCATCCGAGGTCACACAGTAATAAATAGCCAAGAGTCAAAGGAGTTAACTCCTTTCCTGTTTCACTATATCATGCTGCCTTAATTTTTCACATAAAAAGAGAAACTAAAGTACTATTTCACACCATGAAGAAACCATAATTATTAACACATCATTTATATAAATTCATTTCTTCCTGCCCAGTCAGAAGCAAACCTATTTGGCTTATTTTTAAATGATAGCCTCATACAGATATATCTGACATATGTGGTACGTTTGAGGATTTGGGAGTTGATCAAGGAAGAGGCAGCATAACAAGCTTTACTGAGCAGCACTTAGAATGTCATAATGGGGAAATTCCTCCCAAAATAGACCTTCCAGAGGCAGCAGCACAAGGCCGTGACTCAGCAGGAGAATAAGGCAAGGGACCTCCTGGGGCAGAAGAAGAACCCAGAAAGAAGCCCTGCGTGTCTAGGGGATGTCACTCAGCAGCAAGGCATGGTCTCTGGGTCAGAGAGCACCAAAGGGCAGGGGAGTTTGGGATCCTTCATAGCTCCAGTCAGTTTTATCTACGGTTGATAGATGTTAGGTACGGTTTCATGGGGTAGCTAAAGTAGGCAGCCTCTACATGGCTAAAATATGCTTATTGGGACTACATTTACAGCAACTGGACGTGTAATAATTTGAGTTAGGTGCCAGCTAACTGTCCCAGCCTGCTATGAAGAAGTGAACATAGCGGCCACATTAGGCTAATACAGAAATGCTATCTTTGGATCATTTACACAACAACATACAACTCCCCAATCTAAAGACTGAATGTCAGTTCATTTGTGCAACAGAAAAGAATAATAGTTTAAATACATGAGATTTCCTCCTGTTTATATTTTTAACAAACAAGCTGAGTTCTGCCCTGATTTCAGACTACGAGTGCAAAGAAATGAATGCCTGAATTTTGCAAGCCTTGTAGTTTCTACTACCAAACTCATCTAGCATTAGAAATCGTGGCATACATGATTTGTTTAACCAAACTGATGCCTCAACTGGAGAACAGTTTTGGATTTTGTCATTTCTATGTATCGTAGCCTCTATTCTGTTTTCAGCATTCTCCCAAATGCAGCGGAGCTCGTGGTTGAGCTCTAGCTGCTAGCTAATTTGGGCAAATTGTCAACTCCTTAAAATACCCATAAAATACCCTGACTATTGAGAACTCAAGAATGTCTGTAAAATCGCTGGACTTTAAAGGAAAACTCCCTAGCCTAGTCCCAGGTTTAAATCAGCATTCATAGCCTTGGTGTATGCCTGGATTTTTAAGAGTATTTGCTTAAATATTCTCAAAAAACTTTAGGGTCGAAAGGCATAAATGATAATGTTAGGTCAATTCTATCAATTTATAGATGGAAGTAAATGATGTCCCAAAGTCACAAAGCTGGATGGCAGCCAATGACAGACTAGAAGTCAGGGGTCTTGAGTTCAAAACAGGCTCTTGAGTTCTACTATGCTATGCTGCCACTCTATATATCCTTAACAGCTGGTCTTGACCAAGAGAAGGACATATAGAAGGTGAACAGCAGGAGGCGTAACACCCGCATGTACTTTTAGAATGTTGGTTCTTGTCAGCCTGGGCTCCATGTATATAAAAGACATAAACTGACTCTGAGGGAGCAGTGCTTCACCAATCACTGTATCTGAATACAGGTCACACAGAACTTCACTATTTGCATCGAAAGAGTTAAACTGTTCCTCTTATCAAAGATATCATAGACCCAATCATTGGATTTGACCAACAGACCTGGAATTCTTTAATCCCAGTTTGTTCTTAATTCTTAATTTAGTTTTAATAAGCACAGTTAATAACTGGACATTTCTAAAGAGATGTCATCACTGACTAAACATCCCCTATACTACCGAGTGGTAGTGGAAGGAAGGAGTTCTATTTGCTGACTATTACCACCAACTAGATTCTATCACAATGTGTCAACAACCAGAACCTTCATTCTACTCAAAGAGGTTTTTTTTTCTAAAGACGGGGATTATCATCCATGGAATGAGAAAAGTCAAAGCAGTTTGGGGGGATTCATTATTCATGGTCATAGAGCCTTTACTAAAACACCTCCAAAACTTTCCAGAGCTAAAATTGCATCTTCTGACAATTAGGAATGTAAAGGAAAGATTTTGCACACATGTATGCAGTATGAAAGGCATCAGGTGGCTAGTTTATACTCTATACCGATTTATGCTGATTGATGAAGCTACCATTTTAAAGAAATGAAAACTAATCAGAAATTACGTTTATGAAATAAAACATTACATAAAACTTGAAATAATGACCACATTAAACTTAAAAAGTCTTTGTCCAAATGCCTTTATCCAGTAGAGGAAGATGAGCAAGGTGAGGAGGAGGAGAAGGAGGGGAAATGTACAATGAAGAGAACCCCAGACTAGGTAGAAAAGACCTAGTCCTGTCTGAATTCCTTATTAACTGCGCAAACCTGATGGAGCCAACACTCTCCGGGAGCCTTAGTTTCCACTGCTGCCTCTCTCTCAGGGCTGCCGTAGAGGAGCATGCTGGGGAAACATAATGGATCTCCTGACAGAGGGAACTGCCTGTGTCAGTCTTTCAGAGAAGTGTGACTGCTGTACAGATTTGCTGAGATGATCTTTGCCTCAGGTTCTTGCATGTCTCACATTCTGGGGAAACGATGAGTCTGGTCACACCAGATGAGCTTGCTCTAAACGTCTTCAAAAAAAAAGGCTGCCCTTCATCCTAAAGACCAGTGCAAACAACAGTCTTTCATACAAAAACACACTTAAACAAGCAAAACCTCCGGAGGCAATCTGGATTCATGAATCACCTCCTTTCCTGACCTCTGCCCAGAGCTGAGAAACACTGACTTAGACACTAAGTCTACTTACGGTTAAGTGCAGCTACAAGAGTGGAGAGTTAATTATCAAGAGTACTTTCTGGATAACATAATTGATAAGGTCCTACGAGTTGTTCAAGCCACATTATGCAGTTTGAGGAATTCATAATAGCAGAAGTCTCCCTTTATGTAACAACTAACAGAATAAAAATTACAAAGGGTTAGTTTTGTAATCTGAAAAATGTAACATTTTTATTAAAATAACTGCCTCTAAATTACAGTGGCCATTTCTAATTAAAACTTTTTCTAATATATTTGATCTAAATATACCCTATTCACCAAAAGCTTTAGAAAACTGTTGAGAGTTTATGAGTTTTTATTGCATGCTATAGTTCCTGCAAACTCAGTAGGTCTAAGATACAATTTGGACCTTTCCTTAAAGCAGACAGATCATTTTCAGATGCTCTGAGAGAAAATTCAAAGCCTAGGAAAGAAGAAAATACAATGAATGTCTTGAACGAAAAAATCCTTTCTTCATTCAGTCGGCAAAGATTCACTGTTACCTTGTGTAACCATTTTGGAAGTCCAGTTGACTGACTAGGGTTAGTGCAATTTCACACATTTTGATGGTTCTTGTCTAAATTCAAGACAAAGGCAGAAAAAGGTTGAGTCTGGGCACAGCTGCATCACACAGCATGAAATGAACCCCGGCAGAGTGGCCTCGTCACCAGGAGCAGCCGGCACACACCAAACTGGGAGTGATTAATGCGTGATCCACCAACTAGATAGTCTAATTAAATAACGGTGGCTAATTACTAATTAGTATGTGACTTATGTAGATAGAAGCACTTAGACTTGTCAGATGTTGAAAAGAACATTGAAAAAAATCAAAGCTCTGTCATTTCAATGATTTATTTTAAAATGAGACATCAGAAAGACTTTTTTTTTGCCATGATTTGTATAGCCAAAACACATACTGAAGAACTTGTTTTATCTTTGTAAAACTGCTGTCCTCATTCTATTTAAGTAATAATGTTACTTTTGATGAAAGGCTATAAACCCTAAAATGATATAATATTTTGAAGTGTGTATAGGGGCTACTGTAGTTCTTGTCATCCATTTAAACCTCAGCATATTTGAAATGTATCCATTACTAATCAGCTGGACACAGTCGGTTCTCACTTCTTACATGCTTATTTTCGGCATACTTAGAAAGTTCTGGTTTCAACCAAAAAACTATCTATTTAGCCAATCCAATGACAAACATTTGGAATATGCAAATCTACTCTCCACGTGACCCACTGGCCTTGGGAGCTAAGAGCGAGGCCAGTAGGATCCAAGATTTGCTTTCGGAAATTATACAAGATTTGCTTCCACAACTGTGAGATTTGGGAGCTTTTGTTGTTGTTGTTTTTGTGTCTATAGAAAAAAAATACCATCTGTCTCCTCATTACCCTTAAAAAAAAAGAAAGAAAAAAAAGAGCTTGACACAGCATACTGATGCCAACTGCCAACCTTTACTTTCAATTATTTATCGTCTAAAAAAACACACACACACAGAGGTTTCATGAATAATGCTTTCTCCTTTGTGAAAAGTGTGGTTGGAAATACTACACATATACTCCTAAATGGGCAGAGCAGATCGATGCCCATCTTTACGAGATATTATTCTTTCATAACCTCGCCAAACAAACCAACTAAATACCTTTCCTGTCTCCTGGGTGATAGTGACACATTTGCTGCCTTAAAACAAAAGCCCATAAACAAAAGATACACTCTAAAATCATAACACATTTGCCTGAAAGGAGCCTTGGGGATGGAGGACCTATTGTATAATTTACCAATGTGTGGCCCGAATAATAGGCTCATCAGAACCACCAAGGATGCTCATTTAAAACGCACTTTCCTGGGTCTCAAGACCCACCTCTGGGAATTTGCATTTTTGACAAGCACTCCCAGGTGATACTAACACAACCTAAATTATGAGGGTGGTTTGCAGTGTTCACCATCCAAAAAGAAAGAGTCCCTCTGGTCAACATTCCCCTCATCCACACACCTTCAGACATTTTGCTTACCACTCACTTCCACCTCCATCCCCATGAGCTCTGAGGAGAAGAAAGGAAACTGATTTTCATCTCTGGCTAAAGAGGAAAGGGAAGGGTGGTGAGAAATCAGAGTGAGGAATCAACTGTCAACTCATGATTTGTTTACCATCTAGTTTAAAATACTCACTGACTGAAATGTAGACCAATGTAGTGAAAGCCCTAGAGGAAAAAAAATTTTTTTTGGATATTCCAAAAACAGTCCTTAAGTTAGGGGGAAGAAACTTAAAGAGGGAAGGAGCAAAGGGGAGCCATTTCTAGGGCCGGGGGACAGAGGGAAGAAGGAAGACTTGCTGTGGGCATGGGGATGGTCCTGTTCCCGCCTGGGAAGTGAGCTGAGAGACAAAACCAGATCTGAGGGAGATTGAGGCTAAAAGAAATTACTCTTGCTAGTTAGGGACTAGGAGGAAATAGCTCCCCCCAGTGGCTGGCCTGGCTGGATGTCCAGCTGCCATTTAACATAAAGGAAAGAAGCAAGAAATTCTACTGAATAGCACCAGGTGAGGAAGCAGAGGTGGCCAGAGGTAGTGGTCATCAGAAAGCAAAGCAGCCAAGTGGGCTCTAGGGGATATAGAATCCAGTCAACCCCAACCTACTAGCCACAGAAGGGAGTTGGGAGGCAAGGACTAGTGCTATCAATCTAGTTAGTAGGGGTGACCTGAAGATTAACAGTTCATTACTGAGTATTTTTGTTTTATTGTTTTTGAAGGAGTAGAGATTGCAACTTTACAGTATTTCCAGGGTAGTAGGCTTCTGTAGTTAAACCTGTCCCACAGTCCCCCCGAACAAACCTATGCATTCAGATTTTTTTAAATCGTATTACATCTAAATAAGTTGTAAAATTTTATTGGGGCTTTTTTTTGTTATCTTCAGTTATAATGTATATTTAACAGACTGTTAGGGGTTAACTTAGAAACATTCCACTACTTATTTTATTGCTTCTATGAGAAAAATGCATTCTGAGTTCAAAGAAGTAATTTAAAAACAAAATTTTGGGTCAGTGCATATGAGTAATTGGAGACTTCTGTACAAGTTAGACCTCCTGTGTGGGCATCTTTGATACAAATGTTTATCCACAGTGCCCCCTAGCGGTTTTTATTGTCATTTCAACACAGATAGACAAAAAGTCCACTGAAAAAAAGCTTTCCCATCTTATGAGATGAAAGTATGTATTTAAAAGTCTCGGAACCACACAATCCAAGAATTTTATATCTGGGAAATACTAAGAAATGTCATCTGAGTGTATTATACAGTCAACATTTAATCAATGTTCACTTGATCATGACACAAAAGAAATACGTTCTTTGAGGAATCAATTCATTGAATCCTTCCTTCGTTTTGTTCTTTTTAAATTAAGGACATCAGCATGGAGACAATAATGAGTGATTTAAGACAGACTTTTTTCCTGATTTGAATTTTCTTTTTCATTTTTGTTTTTTGAAATCCAGCTTCCCCACTTCTAGATGATGCACTGTTCCTGGACAGATCTTACAGCTAGGAACAGACTAATAACAGACAGAAAAAAAAATTTTTTCCACGGTATCTTCATCATCTGTATCCAAAATCTCAAATCTCTGATTTATACATTTTTACTCAAGCCACCCAAATTGTTTTTTCTGAACTGAGTTTCTAAGGTTCTTGAGATGCCCCTCAACAAATAAAACCTCTGAAGTGAAGTTAATAATAGAAATTAGGGCAGGCTTTGCGCTGTCCTCAGGCTAGATGCAAGGTAATTTACCTTAAGTTTATTTAAATTATATTATTTCACATACTTATCACAGTATTTCACAGAACCTGGGGGAAAAACACAATACAACAAATACAGTTTCTAAAGAAAGATCAGAGTAAGGAGAACAAAGAAAGTTTGGAAAGAAAGAAAAGAGTTAAGATAAAAGCACAACATTAAAGAAAGAAAACATAGTCGTAACCAAGAAATGGAAACACCAGTATCCATTTTCCTTGCTACATCCAGGTGATTAACCATAAAGTTTTGACAGGTACGCAACCTGTGGAATGGATAGTGTAACCTAGCTTTTGATCATGCACAGAGTTACGTATACTTAACCCAAAATATCAGGTTAGGAAGTTGGCTATAATGTAGTACAGTGGCTTTCAGAGTGCCATCCCAGAACCAGCAGCATCAGCATCACCTGGGAACTTGTTAAAATTCTCAGGTCCCACCCCAGACCTTCAGAATCCGAATATCTGGGTCTTCACAAGTCTCTCAGTGATTCTGGGGCATACTAAAGTTTGATATCCACTGTTATAGTAGATCAAACGCTGACCTTATTAGAGACAGAATTCAGAAAACCTGGGTTCATATGCTGTGATGATTCTGAGCAGCCTGATCTTAGGTATTAGTTTCCTCATCTTTCAAAAGAAGACGATAATACCCACCTAATGCAGGTAGTGAGCTCCTTGATACCATGGTGTTTAAGCCTAATCATTCATTCATTCGTGTTTTAAACAAATATTTACTGAGCATCTACTATATGCCGAGATCTGTTCCAGACACATGGGATTTATCAGTGAACAAAAGAGTGAAAAATCCCTGTTTTCCTGGGAGCTTATAATTGGAGGGAGTAAGACATACCTTAAATAATAAACACATTGTATTAGCTTCCTAGGGCTGTTGTAAGAACATAGCACAGACAGGATGGCTTAAACAACAGAAATTTATTATCCTGCAATTCTAGAGGTCAGAAGTCTGAAATCAAGATATGCAAGCTGCCGAAACCAAGATGTGCGAGCCATGAGGGGAGAATTTGTTCCAGGCCTCTCTCCCTGGCTTGTAGAGAGCCATCTTCTCCCTGTGCCTCTTCATACTGTCTTCCCTCCATGTGTGTCTGTCTCTGTATCTGTTTGCCCTTTTTATAAGGACACCAGTTGTACTGAATTATGTTTGCCCAAATGATCTCATTTAACTTGATCACATATTAGGCCACAAAACAAGTCTCAATAAATTTAAGAAGAGTGAAATAATACAAAGCATCTTTTCTGACCACAAAGGTATAAAACAAGAAATCAACTACAGGAAGAAAATCAGAAAAGCCACAAATACATGGAGATTAAACAAAATGCTACCAAACAATGATTGGGTCAATGAAGAAATGAAAGGAGAAATCAAAAAATACCTGGAGACAAATGAAAATGAAAATACAACATGTCAAAATCTATCAGATACAGGAAAAGCAGTTCTAAGAGGGAGGTTTATAGCAATACAGGCCTACCTCAACAAACAAGAAAAAACTCAAATAAACAATCTAACAGTGCACCTAAAGGAACTGGCAAAAGAAGAACAAACAAAGCCCAAAATTAGTAGAAGGAAGGAAATAATAAAAATCAGAGCAGAAATAAATGAAATAGAGACTAAAAAACAATACAAAAAATCAATAAAACCAAGAGCTGGTCCTTTGAAGAAGTAAACAAAATTGACAAAACTTTAGCTAAACTTATCAAGGAAAAAAGAAAGCTCAAATAAAATCAGAACTGAAGGAAAATAAATTGCAATGAACACCTCAGAAATACAAAAGATTATAAGAGAATACTATGAAAAGTTATTCACCAACAAATTGGATAATCTAGAATAAATGGATAAATTCTTAGAATCATACAACCTTCCAAAACTGAGTCAAGAAAAAGAAGTTGAAAAGACCAATCACCAGTAAGCAGATGGAAAGAGTAATCAAAAACCTCCCAAAAAATAAAAGTCCAGGACCAGACGGCTTCCCTGGTGAATTCTACCAAACGTTCAAAGAAGATTTAATACCTATCCTCTCAAACTCTTGCAAAAAATTGAATAGGAGGGGAAACTTCCTAACTCATTCTACGACGCCAACATTACCCTGATACAAAAACCAGACAATGACAACACAAAAAAAGAAAATTATAGACAATATCACTGATGGACACCAATGCAAAAATCCTCAACAAAATACTAGCAAATCAGGGGCTGGCCCCGTGGCCGAGTGGTTAAGTTCACCCACTCCGCTGCAGGCGGCCCAGTGTTTCATTGGTTCGAATCCTGGGCATGGACATGGCACTGCTCATCAAACCATGCTGAGGCAGCGTCCCACATGCCACAACTAGAAGGACCCACAACGAAGAATATACAACTATGTACCAGGGGGCTTTGGAGAGAAAAAGGAAAAAATAAAATGTTTAAAAAAAAATCTTAAAAAAATACTAGCAAATCAAATACAAAATACATTAAAAAGATCATACACCATGATCAAGTGGGATTTATTCCAGGGATGCAGGGATGGTTCAACATCCACAAATCAATCAACAAGATACATCACATTAACAAAACGAAGAATAAAAATCATATGACCATCTCAATAGACGTAGAGAAAGCACTTGACAAGACACAGCATCCATTTATGATAAAAACTCTGGATAAAATGGGTATAGAAAGAAAGTACCTCAACATAATAAAGGCCATACATGACAAACCCACAGCTAATATCATTCTCAATGGAGAAAAACTGAAAGCTATCCGTCTAAGAACAGGAACCAAATAAGGATGCCCACTTTCACTATTCTTATGTAACACAGTATTGGAAGTCCTAGCCAGAGCAATCAGGCAAGAAAAAGAAATAAAAGGGATCCAAATTGGAAAAGAAGAAATGAAACTGTCACTATTGCAGATGACATTATTTTATATATAGAAAACCGTAAAGAATCCACTAAAAGAACTTTCAGAAATAATAAATGAATACAGTCAAGTTGCAGGATAAAAATCAACATACAAAAATCAGTTGTGTTTCTATACACTAACAATGAAGTAGCAGAAAGAGAAATTAAGAATACAATCCCATTTACAATTGCAACAAAAAAGAACAGAATACCTAGGAACAAACTTAACTGAAGAGGTGAAAGATCTGTACACTGAAAACTATAAAACATTGTTGCAAGAAATTGAAGATACAAAGAAATAGAAAGATATTTCATGCCCTTGGATTGGAAGAATTAACATAGTTAAAATGTCCATAATTCCTAAAGCAATCTATAGGTTCAATGCAATCTCTATCAAAGTTCCAACATTTTTCACAAAAATAGAACAAAGAATCCTAAAATTTATATGGAAGAACAAAGGACCCCGAACAGCCAAAGGAATCCTGACAAAAAAGAACAAAGCTAGAGGTATCACACTCCCTGATTTCAAAATATACTGCAAAGCCATAGTAACCAAAACAGCATGGTACTGGCACAAAAACAGACACACAGATCAATGGAACAGAATCGAGAGCCCAGAAATAAACCCACACATCTAAGGACAGCTAATTTTTGACAAGGGAGCCAAGAACATACAATGGAGAAAGGAAAGTCTCTTCAATAAATATTGTGGGGAAAACTGGACAGCCACATGGAAAAGAATGAAAGTAGATCACTCTCTTACACCACATACAAAAACTAACTCAAAATGGATTAAAGAATTGAATGTAAGATGTGGAACCATTAAAATTCTAGAAGACAACATAGGTAGTACACTCTTCAGCATGGTCTTAGTAGCACATTTTCAAGTACCATGTCTGACCAGGCAAGAGAAACAATAGAAAAAATAAACAAATGGGACTACATCAAACTAAGAAGCTTCTGCACAGAAAAGGAAACCATCAACAAAACGAAAAGACAACCTAACAACTGGGAGAAGATATTTGCAAATCATATATCAGATAAGGGGTTAATACCCAAAATATACAAAGAACTCATACATCTCAACAACAAAAAACTAACAATCCAATTAAAAAATGGGCAAAAGATCTGAACAGAGATTTCTCCAAAGAAGATATACAGATGGACAACAGGCACATGAAAAGATGTTCAACATCATTAACTATCAGGGAAGTGCAAATCAAAACTACAATGAGATATCATCTCACTCCCATCAGAATGGGTATAATTAAGAAGACAGGAAACAATAAGTGTTGGAGAGGATGTAGAGAGAAGGGAACCCTCGTACACTGCTGGTGGGAGGGCAAACTGGTGCAGCCACTATGGAAAACATCATGGAGATTCCTCAAAAAATTAAAAATAGATCTACAATATGATCCAGATATTCCACTGCTGGGTATTTATCCAAAGAACAAGAAAACATGAATGTAAAAAGATACACACACCCTTATGTTCATCGCAGCATTATTCACAACAGCCAAGACTTGGAAGCCACCTAGGTGCCCACCAAGGGACGAATGGATAAAGAAGATGTGGTATATACACACAACGGAATACTACTCAGCCAAAAGAAACGATGAAATCTGGCCATTTGTGACAACACGGATGGACCTTGAGGGTATTATGTTAAGTGAAATAAGTCAGAGGGAGAAAGTCAAATACTGCATGATCTCACTCATAAGTAGAAGATAAAAACAATGACAAACAAACACAGAAACAGAGGCTGGATTGGTGGTTACCAGAGGGGAAGGAGGGAGGAGAGCAAAAGGGGTGATTAGGCACATGTGTGTGGTGATGGACAGTAATTAGTCTCTGGGTGGTGAACATGATGTAATCTACACAGAAATCGAAATATAATGATGTACACCTGAAATTTATACAATGTTATAAACCACTGTTACTGCAATTAAGAAAAAAATCATGAGGAAAAAAAGGCCCTATCTCCATGTTCTGAGGTCCTAATCCTACTGGGGATTAGGACTCTGGCATATCTTTTTTGAGAAGGACACGATTCAACCCATAACACACATTAAATAAATAAATTATATTGTATGTTAGATGATAAATAATGCTAAGGAAAAAAATAAGGAGGACAAGTGGGTTTGGGAGTGCTGATGTTGAGTTAGGATTCAATTTAAATGAAGCCAGAGCAGGCCTCTGGGTTTGACGGAAGGCTTCAAGGAGTCTTAGAACAGATGTTACAGCAGACACTTGTGAGTCCACTTTGAACCCAAGATTCATCATCACCCTTTGCCTTATCCAGCTCTCTGCTGTGTGTTGTGCAAAGGGAATCTACATGGGAGACTGGTCTCAAAGACCACGTATCAGTGCTCCCAACTATTTTTTACCAGGCTCTTCTTTCAAGAAAATTTGGAGATTTATTCTGAAAGTCATTTCTATCAATTTTCCTAACAATCTGAGAAATAAGGATTACTAAACTCAGCCCACATTTCCCGGGACATCAAAATATCAAAACCATATTCTATGAAACTAAAACAGAAATGTTGGGGCACATTTCACCATGACCAACTTTGCTAGTCATTTATCTGATTCCCTGGAAGGCAGCTTATAGTCACCATCAGGTTATCCACCTTTCCCCAAAACTAACTTTCCTATAAAGTTTCCCCTTTTAAATACTCAAGATTTCCTGAAGGATACTGTCAGCCAAATATAGACATCTGTATGAAAAGTTCACATTTTATATTTCAGTTTCACAGAGTCAAGCTTTAGAAACTGAGCCTTATATTCTAATAGTATATTTCTAGATTCGTTTTTATTATTTTGATTTCCTACAATGCATAAACAGATATGTTCTTTACATGAGGTAAAGCCTGAGTGTTTCTCTTGAGGAGATGTAAGGTGGTATGGTACAAATACTTCTGGGGATCAGAGGATGTGAGTTCAATCTCAGCAATTAGTGTACTTCAAGCCCTTAGGGCCAGTTGCCTCAATGGTGAGTAAGGGGGGTAGTCTGAGCAGCTCTCAACTTTCTGCTGACAGCCACACACCTGAAGGAAATGACACACTTTCATCAGTATCAGAGGTTCACTAGAACATTGCCTGAGGCTGCCAGTGGGGATTAGGGGTAAAATGTCTATTTGAAAAATTTCCACAGAAAACTCTGATATATCCTAGAGGCCAAGATGGGCTGTAATGTCACTATCATTTTCAACACCAGAGCTGCAAATACTCAGAACCTTCTGGCCAGAGCCTCTGGTCTATCTAGGCTCTGAGCCAATCCTGAGACCAGCAGTTAATGTGCCAATACTATTAGTACCACCATCACCATCTCCAACATCGCCACTTCTGCTCTCAGGACTACTCACTGCTGCTACTATTACTCCTATTGTTACTATTGTTTGATTGAGTGCTCATTATATGACAGGTACTCCGCCAACTATCGTGGTTACAGTGTTTCAGTCTATAAACCCAAGTGTACAAAAATACCACTTTATTTTCTCCATAGAGAAATTGCCACCTCTAGCTTGCATCCTGCCTGGAAGCAGAAACTTCATATTAGTCATGATAAACTCAGTTCCTCAGTGGCCCAGGTCTACGGTCTTCTGTTCGTCTTTCACATCTTTTCATCCTCTCACCCTTTTCATCACACCCTCAAGATCTCCTCAGACCTGCTGAGGGAACATGTCCACACCGCTGTCAGAAACAAGGGGGAGAAATGATTGTTTTGTTCTCTGGGCCACAGAGTTCCCACTGGCACTCTGTAAGGTGCCTCGGCTCATCTACCTGCCTTGGCCTATCTCCCCGCAACCCTTTCTGCTCTACTGCCCCTATGCTCCACGGGTGGAGAGGCTACTGAGTATGGCTTGCCACCACCCAGGCTTCACATAATTATCAAGACACAGAACTTTCCTTCTCCAAGGTCCCCAAGTATATCTGAGGTGACTATTGTCCTCCCTGTTAGCAGCTGTCATCAACAGGTGTCTTACTCTCTTACTTCTAGTGATGGTTTGTTGCACGAGTCAACTTGGCTAAGCTTCAGTACCTACTTATTCGAACACTAATCTAGGTATTGCTATGAAGGTATTTTGCAGATATGGTTAACATCTACAATCAGTTGACTTTAAGTAAAGGAAATTCGTCTCAACAATGTGTGGGGGCCTCATCTAATCCACAGAAAGGCCTTAAAGGCAAAATTGAGGTTTCGCTGAAGAAGAATAAATTCTACTTTACAACAGCAGCATCAGCTCCTGCCCAAGAGTTTCCAGGCTGCCAGCCTACTCTGCAGATTACAAATGTGCCAGCCCCACAATCACATGAGCCAGTTCCTTCACTGAATTTATATACGTACATATTCCATCCCCTACTGTTCTGTTTCTATGGAGAACCCTAACTAATTTATTTCTCCTCCTACTCTTCCTTCTTCGAGCATAAGAATTTTCATCTTAATATTTTAAAATAGTATCCCATTACATATAAATTATTAGTTGATTCAGTCCTCATAACCACTCTGTAAGATAGATATTGTCATCCTCATTTTGCCTCAGTTTGCAGATAAGGGAATGCAGGCTTAGAGAGCTCGTGAAAGAATTCGCTAAAGCCACTCTGCAAGCAAGTGGTTAAGTAGATGTTGGCGAACCTCCAAATCATTGGTCTTGTCCCATTAGCTGATACACTTTGAAATTAGTCTCTGAAATTAGTCTTTCTAATGGCTGGTGCTTGGCATATTTTATGTGTCAATTTGACTGGATCATGGAATGCCCAGATTAAATATTATTTCTGGATATGTCTGTGAGGTTGTTTCCAGATGAGATTAGCATTTGAATTGGTAGACTGGGAAAGCAGATGGCCCTCCACAGTGTGGGTGGGCATCATCCAATTCATTGAAGGCCAGAACAGAACAAAAAAGTAGAAGAAGGGAGAATTTTCTCCCTCAGCCTGACTACTTGAGCTGGGACATCAGTCTTCTCCTGCCCTTGGACTGGGACTTGCATCATCAGCTCTCCTTGTTCTCAGGCCTTTGAATTAGGACTGCAATTTACACTACTGGCTTTCCTGCATCTCCAGCTTATAGACAATAGAGAGTGGAACTTCTCAGTCTCATAATCACATGAGCCAATTCCTTATAGTAAATCTTGTTTTATATATATGTATATATATAACTTTTCTCATATATATTTTATATATTTTTCATATATATACATACACACACATATCGGTTCTGCTTCTTTGGAGAACCCTGACTAATGCAGCATACCTACGTGCTGACATATCTGCAATGACAACAGGACACCTGTAAACACTTATGCAACTTTACCATTCAACCCTGCTTGTGATCAGCCAGTTTCTACAACCAGACTTCACCTTTGTTTTCTAATGCATTTCAATTCTTTGGCTAAATCTAGAGATCTGAACTGTCAGCTTTACTCTTGGCTGGAGCCCTGACAAGCTTTCCAGTCCTTGCCTTTCTTCTGCCAACATCTAGATGGTCTTGTCTCTGTAATTCCCATGCAGTAATTTAAGTCCTACGTTTGGAGGCAGAACCACCATCCTACCTGCAAAATTATCTGCATATTGCAGCAGTTGAGATGAGCTTTTGCTCTAGATCTTATCTTCCCTACTCGATTCTATGACCCTTTAAACACTGACCCGAATACTGAACCCTCTGACCCAGCAGCTAGTCCCATCACTAATAAGAGTACAGTCTTCCTATCTCCCTCTCTTGTCCCACGCAGTTGAGGGAACCATGCCTATCACAGAATCTGCTGCAGCCCATTAGAGTGGGTATAAGCATGGGTTTTAGGAATAGACAGAATTGGATTCAAATCTTGGTTCCAGCATTTAGTAGGTATGTGACCTTGGAAAAGGTATCTCTCTATGGCTCAGTTTCTTCACATGTAAAATGAAAAGAACAAGAACAACGACAGCATCACTAAGAAGAGTAGTAGAAGTACCTACAAAGCCTTATAGTAAAAATTAAACGAGATAATACATATCAAGTGCCTAACTCATGCCAGGCCTGTGATAATCACTCAGTAAACATGAATGTCAGTGACGATGGTAAGGATGATCATCATCATCATAATGAGATATCACAGGTTCCACAGGTGTTATTTTTAAAACACGAGGGGAGTGAAAGAAATAGGGAAGGCAAAGGAAGAAGCAAGAAACCAGACATCTTTAACAAAGGGGTTGATAACTAGTCACAACTAAATGAGAAGTAGTCTGGACCTTACGGATAGAGTATACACTGAGAGCAGAAAGTGGAGATCTCCAATCAGAAACACAGAAACTCAAAGGCAGAAAGCGGATCTCTTCACTCTGTTTCATATTCAGTTCTCTGTCCCTCTACCAAAAAAAAAAAAATTAAACTAAATTAAAACTAAAACAAACAGGTGCCTATGCACCATTTCTCCTGTTCATGCTGCTGTTTTTGTTGGAGAGAATCACATGGAAAGAGAAGTCTCAGAAAATCTCTGCCCCAAATGCATGAATGTTAATAGTTGTTAATAGTTGAGTTAATAGAATAGGCCTCGGAGTCAAATATATCTGGGTTCTATCACAGTTCTACCTTTTTCCAACTTATCTAATCTCTCTTGGCCTCAGTTTTCTCATCTATAACCTGCCAAGGTTAACATATTACTCAGAATATTTTGTAGAAAGCAACAGAAACCCAACTCAAATTAGCTTGAACAGAAAGAGAATTTACCAGCTCAAGGTACCCAAAGTTGAACAAATGAGTCATAAGAAGCCAGAGATGAAGCTGAGTTTCAAGAACAACCAGAACTACAGAGACCGGCAGGATATTTTTTTCTGACTCTTGTATCTGTTGTCTGCATTATCAATTTAATTTTTTCTCTGTAAGACCAACAAATATGACCAATAAAAGTTCCCAGAGCTTCTGCTACCAGGGAGGTTCCAAGTTTAAAAATTTGGAGGGAAGCACTCCAATTAGCTAAATTTGAGTTAAGTGCCTACCTCCAATACAGCTAAATAACCAACAGGATATGGTTAAATGAGAAGTTGCCCCTATAGTATGTGTAGATAGTGGAGAACTGGTGATAGGAGAAAGGATGATACTGGGCAGAAAATCCCATAGATAGCCACTAAATTGGTATTTTTTAAATCACTTAAAATAATGTTTATAAAAAAATTTTAATGATACATTTCAGTGACAATGGATACATTAAATTTAAGTGAAATGATATAAAACTTATATAGAACACAATATCAAGTTTAGAAAGCATAATATAAACTAAAATCATTGTAAGAAATGCACTAAAATATTAATAATGTTTATCATGGGTAACAGAATCATGGGTAATTTTAATTTTTTAAAATGTTTTATTGTACTACTTTTTAAAAAATAGGCTTATATTACTTTCATAATCAGAGGCAAAACAATAAAAAGACTTCCATAGGAATTATGAAAGTTGTCTGGAGAACGTACGTGCTTATTTAGGGATAGAGCTAGAAGAGAGTTTTCAGAGATAACCCATTAAAATCACAAAGGCTTTAATTTTATAAACTGGCTATTTATCATATTACCATTATTGTTTCTATGATGTTTTAGTTGATAATAGTCTATTTTCTTATAACCTGTGACTTCTGATCATTCAGTATTCTGTGGATCACACAGAGTCCAGATCACTAGCTGGTACTAGTAATGAGAGGACAATTAACTACTGGTGATGCTTTCATCTTAGAAGGTTATTTAGCTCTTCAAAGAGTACGGGTAAGTAGCTCCAATTTATCTGGTAACAGTAATGTTAGGTCCTGCGTAAATACTAAGGCGTCTAAAAAAGGCTTTAGAAGCTACCAGTTTTGCGAAAAATATCTAGCGAAGGTGAAAAAAAAACCCTCATTGGTTTCAGAGTCAAAGTTCAGTTTAAAGACCAATTTTCTAAGCTGTGTGACCTTCAGCAAATTCCTTAATTTGTGAAGCCTCAATCTTCTCACCTATAACAAAGATACTGCTTCTAACCACAACAGGATTACAATATGGATGAAATGAGAGAACACTTATGATATCCCCATGACAGGCCTGACACACAGTAGGCACTCATCAAAAGTCCATTTTCTCCTTCAACTCCCATCCCAACTCCTCTCCTTCTCTCTTCTCCCCATCCCAACAAAGGCCATTTTCTATCTTAACATGTCAGATAAGTAAACACAGTGGGATTTCCCTTGAGCATATAGATTCACTATGACAAAGAGATGACAGAAGCCTTTCAATTCACTGAAAAGGAAAAGTAGCTTTAAAATGCACTACTAGACAAAAAAGAAAGAAAAATATGATATGTCTGAACTATGTAGCTATTGCTAACATCCAAAATCCTGGACTTCACTACTGTTTTGATGCTGTTGTTTATTTGTACATTTATTTTTTTGTTTTGCTTTCCAATCTCTGATCTTCAAAGAAAACAAAGCTTAACAGTTACATAAAAGTTATTCCATGGAAAGAATTTTTGCACATCACTAAAGGCTCAGTTTAAATTGACCTAGTAAGCTTTCTTTTGTTACAATGAGGAACAGGGATATAAGAAGATAAAGATACATCAGCAGTTTGAATCACGGTATTCCACTGTAACCAAATATTTTGAAGGGTCTGTTATTAATAAACATACCTCCATTCCTCAGAGATGCAGCTCGTTACCTGACTCTGATTGGAGAAAGCACAAAAATACCAAAGGTTCTTGACCTTGTTAGATCATGGGACCTTTTGAGAATGCAATGGTCTCTCTCCTCAGAAAAAGATAAATGCACTTATGAAACTTTGCATTCTTTAATTTCAAGGAAGTAACCCTATCCAGAAGACATTCATAGATCTCCCAGTAGACTCGAGTTGGTCCCTTGCTTAGCAGAATAAGGAATATCTAAATATTCCACATTAACAAGTTCATTGTCATAAAAGCATTCTCACAATAAAACAAACATTCTCATCACAAAACTAGAGTTTTGAAAGAAAAATAATTTCCTAACTATAGCTATTTTTAAAAGAATTTCATATACACAATTCTATATATCTATCCCCTGAGACGGATATATAGTGATTTATTTTTTCATTTCCCTTCCATCTTCTCAAAGGCTCTCCACTCAATCCTGAACTCTAACATGAGGGTCTAGTGTCTATACCAGGAATGCATGTGTTGCCAACTGTCAAGCTGCTTAATCTGTCCTTTGAAAGAGTTAAGGATTTGTTGAATGGAGCTGAGGAATAGAGTACAGTGATAGCTACTATTATAATATTCACTTTATAGATGTATACTATCTTACAGCTTGGAAGCGGCTGACTTGGGATTAGTCTCAGGCACGACAGCTACAGTTTAATTCACTAATGCCCAAGAGTTTTATTTGAATGGCTTTACTCCAGAAAGATCAAGAAAAAGACTCTAGCTCCAGTGCTACCAGCTCTGTTAGCCTTTCTCTGCCTACAGAGTCAGGATGGTCTCCTTTCTGTAACTTGTACCGCACTCTATCTCTGAAGCAATTATTTCATAGTTAGTCCACACTGCTGTCTATTGATATTCATTCAGCATACAGTTATTGAGTATCTATCAAGTGCCAATAATTGGGTTCTGGGGAAAGGCCAGTGAACAAGATACAGTCCCTGATCTCAAGGCTCTTGAATTTTGAGGTGGAGAGGGACAAAAAGGCTATTTTTATGGAAGGTGGTAAGTAGGTGGGAAGGTAGGAACGAAAGTCTTTGAGAGCAGCTTGAGATCAAAAATGACTTCTTAGAGGAGATGTATAAACTGAACCTTGGGAGATGAGTAGAACAAAGCCTGAGGAAAGCAAGGAAAACAGGGTCAGATGATGAAAGTGTAACACAGTAGGAAGTGGAATGGGGGCTCAGGCCAGATCTGGAGACCTGCAGACCTGGGAGAGCACGGAGAGCTGGCACATGGTCTATGTCTCAGAATTTGGAATATAAAGTCAGAGGATGGGTATAGTATAAATAAGCCAGAAAAAGCTGTCAGGGGCTGGATCACCAAGGGTGTTGTCAGTCATATAAACTAGCTCATAGTGAAGTATACGAAGAGCAATGAATTTTAAGATGGTGATTAACATGCTCACACTTGCATTTTATTAAGTTCTCTTTTGCTTCAATGTGGGAAAATGAATTGCAAAGGCTGAGACTGGAAACAAGGAGACCAGTTCTGAGGCTACTGCAGTAAGTCAAATGAGAAATGATAATGGGCTGACTAAGGCAATGGAGAGAACAAAATAATGAAATGGAATGATAAGTAATTTCTCTCTTTCTCTTTCCCTCTCTCTCTCTCCCCGGTCTTGTCCATAGGTAATAATAAGAACTCACATTTATTGAGTACCTACTATGTAGCAGGGTGTCTCCTAAACACTCTGTACAGTCATATATTGCATAACAACGTTTTGGTCAACGACAGACACATATACAACAGCAGCGCCATAAGACTAGTACCATATAGCCTAGGTGTGTAGTAGGCTTTACCATCTAGGTTTGTGTTAAGCACACTCTATGATGTTCACACAACCACGAAATCACCTAATGACTCATTTCTCAGAATGTATCCCAGTCATTAAGCAACGCATAGCTGTACAGGATTCATCTAACCCTCAAAACAAGTCAATTCCACCTTATATAGATGAGAAAACTGAGGTTCAAAAATTAACTTGGCCAAGTTTTTCAAATTTGAGACATTATCTTATATTTCTTTATACATATATATATTGCTCCTGATATTATATATCTCAATAAATATTTGTGGATTGGTTATTACAATTATTCACCAGTGGGACAAAGTTTTCTTAGAAACAAAGTTTCTTAGAAAGAGATAACTTTCCATCTCCCACAGTGTCCAAGCAGAGACGATATGATGACTTGTCAAGCATACTTTGGAATGAAACCCTACATTTCGTGGAAGTAAGACCCAGAGAATCCTAAGGCCCCTAATAACACTAACATTCTCATGACTTTACGATTCAGTGAATTCAAAGGATACACAACCTGCTAATTAACAGAAAAATCTCTGTACTTAGAAGATTCTTCATCAGTAAGAAAATCACCACTAATCTCAACCACACTTACGGTCACCATGTTCTCTGGCTACTCTTTCTGACGCCCTCTTTTGGTGCTCCCCATATGACTAGACAAAAGGAAATACCCACTTACATGCAGTAAGGACACTTTGATCACATGTATTTCCCTGGAAACCTAGTCAAAGTGTAATAGAGAGAAAGAAATATTTTATTAAGTTCCTCTTAGGTCCATTTTAATTTCCTAAAGCACTGGGCATGTAATAATATGCTAATTTTCATGGACAATATAGCATTTTCAAGTGGAATTAGGGATACATTCTGAGGAAAGGTTGAAAATCTCTAAAGTCAGGGGACTATGCCTTTATTGCTTTTCTGCTATTAACTTGCTCTGGGACTTTGAGCAAGTCCCTTAAGCCTCTCTCAGCTTCATTTGTACCTCATTTGTAAAATAAGGAATAATACTTAACAACTACCTCACAGGGACATCCTGGAAAAATAATGAGCTAATGTAGACAGGCAAGATGCTTTGAGATCTTTGGATCAAAGATCCAGGACATTAAATCCTAATTAATTTTAATGAATTAAAGATGCACACAAATCCTATTAATGTGTACACTTCAGAGGAATGGACTGTGATATTCTAAACTACACAAAAACTTTTATGGTGTGAGGTATGAAAACATTTAAATACAAGATCATTTTCTAAATGCTCTTGCCTTTTAGATTAAAAGCCAGTAGTGCTAAATTTCATCTTCTTCTAAAACTCAAGAGCACAGTGAAATATCTCATGATAGCATTTTAAAAGGAAATGCGGAGTTACTTTGAAGTAATTTCTGGATAATAAAATGGTTTCAAGTCTAATTTCTGAAACTGCAAGAGAAAAGACCTCAGATTCACTCAACCCTCAATATCTGTGTTCATCCACGTTTCTCATGGGAGTTTAAAGCAGGTGGAAGGTTAACAGCTGCAAGGAATGCGAGAGTTCTAGACTGAGGGATGATGATCCATTGTTCTAACATCCTCCATTCCAAGAACTGCCTTTAAGAGGTTTTTTTTAAATCAATTTTCTTAAAATTAATATTTCCTAAGGCAAATCATCTTCTACATTAGGAAATGTTGTCCTTGATTTATGTCCTAGTTTAAATCTTACCAAAGGGCATGTTTCCCATTTTGAAGACACAGCCTAAAATGGTATCTGAGAGCAAGTACATAATATAGTCATTGTCTCACTCAAATGTACTGCATTTCAAGTATGCAGAAATAACACAGAAATAAAACTCTATTTTGGAGGAGCCAGGAAATGCAACTGATCCTGAAGATAGGAGAGCTTTTAAGATCTAAGCTCGTAAATGAAGGTTAATTATTCCGTGTTGTTGTCTGAGAATGAAATCTTGGGCAGAAAGCGAAATAATAATAATAACAACAATACTATATTATTATTATAATAATATTATTGTAACAAAAACAAAAACAATAGTATTATATAGAGGGACAGGTTCTATGGAGCTGGAATTCGCTAAAAAGAGCTTTGACATTCTGGAAGGCTTAAGCAGCTATGTACAGAATCCCCTAACAGAGAGGAGAATTGTCCAGAAAAACAAATATTTTCAGATTAAAAGAGGTCAACAATCTGATTGGAATCTTTTAAGTCAGAGCTGAAATCTCCAGTACCCAAATGTTAAATTACGTTCACAGATATGAACCAGATGTCGAAAAAGGATAGAGAAATCAGCCAAAGGGAGAACAAACTGCAGAGTGTACAATAACCTCACAGATAAAGAAAATGTAGCAGTAGAGAGATTCTAGGTCTTACATCTGTGAAACCAAAACTAAATTTCCAGTACAAATGAGTTATCAGGAAAGCGTAACTGCAAACCTGCTGGTCGGCCTAATTCCCATTCCAGTAAGGTCCGAATCAAGAGCAGTGACCAGAAAGCAATGAATAATATAAACGTACGCTCAAGAGTAACACGTTCTGAAAACCTGTCCTAGAAATATGAAAATAAAGTTGCACTCCTTTGTAAATCTATTTTTTTTAATATTTTATGAGGACCAATAATTAAAAATTGGATGTAACGTGCTATCTTATTAGCACTTGGAGAAGGGTCATTAAACACCCCACCCCCGCCTCTTCCCCTTGCCCATAGTAAATCACTAATTGAAAAAGAGACTTCCCATTGAGCATGGAGAGAGTCTTTGAAAATCCTCTTTAAAACACTGCCCACCCTGGGCGGACCTGATGGTGCAGCAGTTAAGTTCGCACGTTCTGCTTAGACAGCCCGGGATTGGCCGGTTCAGATCCCAGGTGCAGACCTATACATCGCTTGTCAAGCCATGCTATGGCAGACACCCCACATTTAAAGTAGAGGAAGATGGGCATGGATGTTAGCTCAGGGCCAGTCTTCCTCAGCAAAAAAAGAGGAGGATTGGCAGCCTATGTTAGCTCAGGGCTAATCTTCCTCAAAAAAAAAAAAAAAAACAACAACACAACACTGCCCCCACGTAGTCACTATCAACTAGAGTTGGGTTCTGAGGTGACATCTATTTCCCATCCCCAACTGAAGAAATTCATACAGAAAAAAACGTTGCTTATAATTAAAAAGCAGTGGTTTTTCATTTATGTATTACATTTAGCAAACACTAAAAGAAATACTTGTAATAGTTTTGAAAAATACCACTTATCATACAGAGCAACCTCTAACAGACCTCCCAACCTATCTCTCATGCAATTTCCATGGGTAACTACTGGTAAGTATTTGGTGCAATTCTTTCTAGAATTTTCTAATGCACTATAATCTATAATATTTCCCCAAGTCTAAATGCTTTATTCTAATTTGCAGCAATTTAATAACAGCTTTCCTAAAAAACAATAACAACCAAAACCTTACCATATTAATGTAATCATAAATTATGACATTGCCAAATTTGTCATTAAAATTTGAAAAGTATGTGTCAGTAATGTATTTTACATATGCTAAACCTTATAACTCACACCCTTCTATCTCTTGTGAGAAGTACTTCTAAACCAAAGCTTAAATAACACAAATATCCATATCTAGACCCCACTTTTGTAGATGCTGTCAGGCATCTAATACATTTTAAAAATCTATAGGTGAATCTTATGTGGAGCCTTTCTGTGGAGACCCATTGCCACACAGTATCTTATTTTATTCTTTTATAAGAAGATATTTAACTGAAACTTTCCTATTAAAAAGTTTCATGTGTTCATGTTTTGCAAAGTAATGCCTTTCCCAAGGCTTAGTCTAAGATTATAAAGGGTTTTCAACCAAAAAGGGGTATATTATTTTCGTTGTTGCAAAATTAGAATATGGTAACAATATTCTGACAAATTGAAATTGGTGGTTTTCTACGATTAACTGCAGGTATTAAACAGAGTTGAAAATAAGATTCCACCCCATCTTCAAACATTTGTGTTTTCCTGCCAAATATAGAAATGAATATTAATTTTCAAATTCCTGGAGGAGGCCAAGAAAGACTTATAACTTGCAGATATGACAGAGCTCAGAAACGGATAACAGTGAATCATCAGAACAGAATGTAGGCTAATAAATGCACTCATTTTTGTTTCTAAGGGATGAATATGAACATTTACTCTAACTTCACAAAAGAAGAAATGCATATAGTTGATAATCATATGAAAAGTTCTAATTGATTGGTACCTAAAATAATACAAATTAAAATGAGATTCAATGTTTGTCCATTGGATTATTATTTTCTAAACTGATGTAGGGCACAAAAGACTCCGAAGAAACAAACCAACTAGAAAACAGAGGAGTGACATCAGTAACAAGCTAGAGTAGGAAGACCTGAACCCTCCAACCCCCAACAAACATACTGATTCAGCAACAATTCACAGGAACATTCCCTTTGTGAGAAATCCAGAAACTAATTAAAAGGCTCCTGCACCCCAGGAGAATGTGAAACCAGACTCGATAAAGCCAGCAGGGAGATTCAGGATATCCTCTTGCCAGAGCCTGTGTCTCTGGAGCAGTGCCATATAATTGGGAAGAGACCACCTAGCTCCCAGCGTCACCCAGGAGAGGAAGGGATTGGTTCACGTGTCCAGCATGGGGCTCTGCAGAGAAACGGCTTCTGTCTTGACAGTCAGAGCTCTAACACGTCTAGCACTAAATAGCCACCCAGGTAAGAACAGAGATGGTGACTTGGGCTGGCAGACACCATAGATCCTGCCCACTGCTGAGCACAGAGCGAATGGATGAAAAACCCTAGCTCTCAACTTCCCCCTGGGGAGAGAAAGAGGTAATCTATGTGTTCAGTGACCCAACTTCTCTGGGACCACCCAAAGAATCAGAATCTTTCTTACCAATCTGGGAGCTCTAATGAGGTCTGGCCCTGTCTAGCAATCTGGGGAAGAATGAAGGTGAGACCTTGGGCTGATAAGACAACAGAGATCCTCCCCTTTGGTCAACATGGAATGAGCAGATGAAAAATCCTAACTGTTGGATTCCCTCTGGGGAAGGAAAGAGTTGATACAAGCATCCAGTGCCCCAACTTCTCAAGGGATGCCTAAAGATTAGCATCTGCCTTACCAGTTTTGAAGTTCTGACAGGTCAAACACAGTCTAACTGCCTGGGGGAGAACAGAGACAGCAGTTTGGACTGACAGTTGCCATAGCTACTCTCCCCCTGGCTCATCACAGAATAATTAAACTAAAATAAAAGCTGCCTGCTTCTCCCTGGGGAGGGAAAGAGTTCGTAAAGGCTCCCAGAATCTCTGGCCAGGCTGATTGGTGAGGGTCTTCTTCTGTTCAAGACTGCTCTGGGAAGACTGGGAAAGGTGTCTGCCTTGTCTAATGCACAAACACCAACATAGAAAGTCAAGGAAAATGAAGAATCAGGCAAAGATGTTAGAAATAAGCTAAGTCTTCAGAAACTGACCCCAAAAGAAGAGTTAGATGATTTGCCTGACAGACAACTCAAAGTAACTGTCATAATCACTGAGGTCAAGAGAACAATGCATGAAGAAAGTGAGAATTTAAACAAAGAGGCAGAAAACATTTTTTAAAGTGCCAAACAGAAATCATGGAACTGAAGAACAACATAATTGAACTGAAAACTTCACCAGAAAGAGTCAACAACAGACTAGAGTAATCTGAAGAAAGAATTAGCAAACTCAAAGATACATCATTGAAAATATTTCAGTCAAAGGAGCAAAAAGAAGAAAAGAATGAAAAAGAGTGAAGAAACCTTAAGGGACTTAAACGACATCAACAAGGACCATTATATGCATTATGAAAGTCCCAGAAGGAGAAGAGAGAGAAAGGACAAGAAAGCTTGTTCAAAGTAATAATGGCTGAAAATGTCCCAAGTCTGGTGAAGGATGGAGACATCCAGATCCAGGGAGCTCAACAGAACTCAAAAAACATGAACCCAAAGAAATCTACACCAAGACATATTATAATCAAATTGTCAAAAGTCAAGCACAAAGAAAGAATTTCAAAAGCAGCAAGAGGAAAGTGACTTGTCACATATGAGCAAACCACCATAAACCTATCAGTGAATTTTTCAACAGAAACCTTGCAAGCCAGAAGGTAGTGAGATGATATATTCAAAGTGCTGAAAGAAAAGAACTGCCAACCAACAACGTGATACAGCATGTTAACACAATTAAAGGATAAAAATCACATGATTTTCTCAATAAATGCAGAAAAAGCATTTGATAAAACTCAACATCCTTTCGTGATAAAACTCTGAACAAACTAGGAATAGAAGGAAATTACCTAAACATAATAAAAGCCACATATGAAAATCCCACAACTAACATACTCAATGGTGAAAAGCTTAAAGTTTCCTTCTAACATGGGGAAAAATGCAAGGATGCTTACTCTCACCACTTCTATTCCATGGAAGTCCTAGCCAGAGTAATTACACAAGAAAAAGAAATAAAAGGCATCCAAATTGAAGGGAAGAAATAAAATGGTTCCTGTTTACAGATGACATGATCTTATACATAAAAAACCCTAATGACTCCATTAAAAAAAATGTTAGAATAAACAAATTCAGTAAAGTTGCAGGATGCAAAATCAACATACAAAAATCAATTGCATTTCTATACACTAACAATGAACTATCTGAAAAGGAAATTAGGAAAACAATTCCATTTACAACAGCACCAACAAGAATAAAATACTTAGGAATAAACTTAACTAAGGAAGTGAAAGACGTACTCAAAACTACAAAATACTGATGAAAGAAATTAAATAAGATAAAAAAAATGGAAAGACTTCCCATGTTAATGGATTGGAAGAGTTAATACTCTTAAAATGTCCACACTACCCAAAGTGACCTCTAGATTCAATGCAATTCCTATCAAAATCTCCATGGCATTTTTTATAGAAATAGAAAAAATAATTCTAAAACTCATAAGGAACCCCAAAAGACCACAAATAGCCAAATCAATCTCAAGAAAGAGTAAAGCTGGAAGAGTAAAACTATCACACTTTCTGATTTCAAAATCCATTACAAAGCTACAGTAATCAAAACAGTATGGTACCGGCATAAAGACAGACACATAGTCCGAGGAAACAGAATAAGAGAGCCCAGAAATAAATCTCTGCACATACAGTCAAATGATCTTCAACAAGGGGTCAAGAATACACCACGGGTAAAAGGTAGTCTCTTCAAGAAACGGTGCTGGGAAAACTAAATATCCACACGCAAAAGAAAGAAATTGGACGCTTATCTTATACCATAAACAAAAATCAACTCAAAATGGATTAAAGACTTAAATGTTAGACCTAAAGCTGTAAAATTTCTAGAAGAAAACAGGAGAAAATCTTCATGATGCTGGTCTTGGCAATGATTTCATGGATCTGACAGCAAAAGCACAGGTAACAAAAACAAAAATAAGTAAGTGGGACTACATCAAACCAAAAAGCTTCTGTACAGCACAGGGAACAGTCAACAGAGTAAAACGATCTGATAAAGAGTTAATCTCCGAAAAATACAAGGAATTCCTACATCTCAATAGCAAAACAACTAATAATCCAATTTGAAAATGGGCAAAGGACTTGAACAGACATTTCTCCAAAAATGACATACAAATGGCCAACAGACAAACGAAAAAAATCTCAGCATCACTAATTACCAGGGAAATGCAACTCAAAACCACAATGAGACATCATCTCTTACCTGGCGAGATGGCTACTATGGAAAAACAAAAACAAAAGACAAAACGTGTTGGCAAAGATGTGGAAAAATTGGAACCCTCGCACACTGTTGGTTGGAATTCAAAATAGTACAGCCACTATGAAAAACAGCATGGAGGTTCCCCCCCAAATTAAAAACAGAACTACTATATGATCCAGCAATCCCACTGCTGGGTATTTATCCAAAAGAACTGAAATCAAGATCTTGAAAAGATATTAGCACTCTATGTTCATTGCAGCACTATTCACAATCGCCAAGATGTGGGAACAACCTAAATGTCCATCAGTGGATGAATGAAGAAAGAAATGTGCTATATACAGACAAATGGAATGCCATTCAGCCTTTAAAAGGAAGGAATTCTGAAATATGTAACAACATGGATGAACTATGAGGATTATACTAAGTGAAAATAAGTCAGGCACAGAAAGACAAATACTACATGACACTACTTTTATGAGGTATTTAAAATAGTCAAATTCATAGAAGCAAAGAGCTGAATGGTAGTTGCCAGGGGCTTTGGGGAATGTGAAAAGGGGTGTTACTAATGAATGGGCATAAAATTTCAGTTAAGCAAGATGAATAAGCTCTAGAAATCTGCTGTACAACATTGTGTGCATAGTCAACAATAACATATTGTACACTTAAAAAACTGAAGAGGTTATATCTCATGTTAAGTATTCTTACCATAATAAAGTAATATTTTTTTTAAAAAAAGAAATTTAGCCACTGAATCTCCTAGAGAAAACTATCCAAATACATGCACCTCTTTTTGAATCTCTATTTAGTATCCTAAAAATAAAATAAAGAAAGTTTTAACGGAGAAAAAAGAAACCAACCAAAAGTCTCATCAAGAGATTAGTTTACAACAAAATGTATAGGCTACACAAGGCAATGCACAGAACAACGAAAATAAAAGAACAGGAAATAGATCAAAATATGTTAAAAATAACAAAATAGATTTAAAATGAATAGAAACCACAGTGAAATCAACATACCCTAGGATGTGTATTCGTTTGCTAGGTCTACCATAACAAATACCATAGGCAGGATGGCTTAAACCACAGAAACTTACTTTCTAACAGTTTTGGAGTCTAGAAGTCCAAGATTAAGGTTTTGTTTTTCTGAGCTCTCTCTCCTTGACCTGCAGATGTCCATCTTCTTGCTGTGTGTTCACATGGTCGTCTCTGTGTGTGTGGCCCTGTCTGGTGTTTTAATCTTCTCTTCTTATGAAGATACCAGTCATATTAGATTAGGGCCCAACCATGTGACCTCATTTTACCTTAATTTTCTCTTTAAAAGCCCTATCTCCAAATTTAGTCACATTCTGAGATACTGGGAGTTAGGACTCAAACACAAGAATTTGGGAAGAACACAAGGCTGTAACAGTATGGAAGGAGGAAAAAAGCTGATTTGAAAATAAAATTAAGTTTATGGAAACGAAAAATACAGTCTGAAGTTCAGTTCAGAGTTTTAAGAATTAGTTACCCAAAAAACATCTGTGAATAATACATAATATGGGACAGGGAGATAGAAAGATGTAGAATAAGAAGAAACAATTAGGAGGGAAGGAGAATAAGATGAGATGGTACAATTTACGTCTTACTGAAATTCCAGAAAGGATATTATGGAAATGAGGGAAAGGCAATATCTACAGAGATAACAGTTGAGAATTTTCCAAAAATTCACAAAATATGTTAATTCCAAAATTTGGGAATCCCCCCAAATTATAAGCAAGATAAATAAAAAGAAATCCACATTTAGACATATTGTGGTAAAATGCAGAACTTCAAACACAAAGAGATCTTAACAGCAGTAATGGAGGGAGAAAAATCATTCTCTAGAATAGAATAAAAATTATAAAGACATCAGCAACAATAAATGCGATAGGATAACAGAATAATATCTTCAAAGTGCTAAAGGAAAATAAGCATCATTTCTAATTCTATATCCAGCTACACCATCATTCAAAGAAAAGAAGGCAAAATACAGAGGAAAAAAAACTTAGATGTATTTATACCAAAAAGTTAATCATAATTACTTCTACATATATTAATTATACATGATTTTTTCTTCCTTATATTATTTTGCATTTTCAAAAATTTCTATAACGAATCAACATCGCTTTTAACATCTAACATTTTAACAATTAACATTAAGCAAAAACAGAGTTAAACAATTAAAACATACATATTTGTTAAGATAAAGGAAAAAAGAATAACTTTATAGTGATTCTCTCCATTTTAATCAATTGTCTATTTTCCTTGGTGTAGTATATCTTATATCCCATTAAAATAAATAACATCATTCAAAGAGTCATTCTTTTCTAATAAAATTTGTAACTCAAAAATGACAATTTAAGACAAGAAGTAAGACAGTGACTCGGAATTCAGGCATAACGGAATTATAAAATTTTATTAACAAAATGTTATTGAGCCAACAAATCATAGAACTTACAATTTGAGGTGTCTGCTCTGGATCTCTCATTGACGGTTTGTTCTTCCAGCATGAGCCTCTCAAGTCAGCAGTCAGAAGGGTGACCCAGTGAGTCAAAGTAGGAATCCTTTTGGGATTCCACACTCAGTTAATCTTGGTTTGATTTAGAGATTACCTTTCTTTAATCACCTTCATTTTTAGTTTTTAGCATTTTTTTACCAACATCTCGATTATTTTTTATTAACATACTTGGCTGATTATAAGTTGATAGCTGTTGCTAAATCTTTCCTTCCAAAACAACGCTTCATAAACAAAATATTTGAAAATAAAGTCAGTAAGAAACGATCACATCACATTGCTATTTCACAAGCACTTTCAAAATGAAAAACTATCATAGTTAATATGTCTAAAAAGTAATGCTCTTCATCATAGTTCCTTAAATTGGGCGTAATTATCAAAATATATCACAACAAACGACCTGGCCATTTTGTCTTTCAGTATTTCTTTGGAATATGCCATTATTTTAGAAAAATCATATTACTTTTTTTGTCTAAATATTGCTTTCATATAAATATAAAGCTTTGACCTTGTGATTTTCAATATTTCATTGCAGTTTTACTAGCATTTGGGCTCTGGCAGAATCCTGCTATTTTCCTTGCAATAAAATGACTTTAAAATAACTTTCCAGCGTACACTTCACTTGGTGAGCAAGGAAGATGATGGCTTTAAAAAATCTCTAATCAATCTGTAAAGCACTCTTGAGAATTTCAAGTTACTGTTTGAATTCTTTGCATGCAGAGATTTGTAGGAATTTATGGACATTTTCCTCCTATTGTTTTCTATAAAATATTCCCAGTTTATTAATTTGCAATCTTTATTCATGTTGACTAAGTATGAAAAAAATAATCTCAAAGGGAGAAGCTTCAAATAAAGTCATCGAGCAGGAACTTATTTTAGCTCAAAAGAATTTCCATTGGAAAAGCTTCTATTTTGTTGATATTTCCTTAAAAAAGAAAAGTCTCTTTCTCTTCCAACATTTAATGGAAAGGTTCCATTTTGCAAATAAAAGAAGACATTTCAGTATGCGGGCTGATTTTTAAATGAACATTCCATTTTGCATGATTGAAGAAAAATGAGATTAACAAAGAAATAGTAATAGAATGTGACAAAATGCTTTCCTCTTTCTTCTTTCAGACACAAAATTCGAGTAACAAATGCTTCAGTTCAAACCCATGGCATCACATCCTAACTGTTTCGTGCCTCTTTTGCTCTTTATTGGTTTCTAAAAGGGTCTATCAATAAGGGAAATTTATGTTCTAATCTCTTCCACTCCAGAATATCAAATCTTTCCTAAGGTCATGATTTTCTTTTAAGTCACAAAGAAATGTTAGTAGATGCTGATAAAAAGAGATTAAGTGCAGTGGAAAAGGTCAGGTGCTCAGCACCGATTAAAACACTATGTCAATGTAATACTATGCCAATCTAGTCAAGGAGCACCATTTAGATAAATCAGGAGTGGGAAAATAATAGTATATTTTTTAATAGCTCCTGGTTATGAGCATTCTGCTTTCACATGCTCATGGGAGGTTATATGGGGCAATAGAGGGGCTTGCAAGCTTTTTTAAAACAACTATTCATGGCAAGAATTCTATTATGCATTATGAACCAACACATAAAAATACATACAGTTTATGAAATAATATCTAACCTTAATATGTGCCATTAGACATATTCTATTCTTCTTTTAAAAAAAAAATGCTTGTTTAGATCCTTAGACTGGAGTGTGACTTGTTAACTGTGAGCTTGAACAAGCTGTTTAATCTCTTCGCATCTCAGTTTTTTCATTCTACGTTTACGAAATTAAATGAGATAACATATGTGAAATTCTTGGTACCATGAGCTCTCAATGTACGTGAATTCCCTCCTGTTCACAACACTCTTTTGACTTTACATAGAGTTTATGCTCACATTATGTTGACAAAAATAAAACTTAAATGCATCAAAAAAATTTAAATGATTATACACACAAACTATGATAGATAACTACAGTAATGACTCTTACTTTATCATACCTCCTTGTATCCATGACCCTGCATGGTCCACTTCCTCACCAACACGTGACTTGCTTTGACCAATGGGATATAAGCAAATGTGACAGAAGTGGAGGCTTAAAAGTTGCTTGTGCATTGGCCTTGCCTTCCTGCTGCTGGGAATTCTCTTGCGACTTTTGGAATGCTGCCCCCATGTGAACAAGCCTGTACAAGTCAGCTTGGGACTTGTGATCCAGCTGACAGCAGGAACCAACAGACAAACATGTGAGTAAGGCCACCCTAAAGCATGTCAGACTAAAGCTGAACGAGACGAGCAAAGGAACACCCAGCTAGGCCCAGCTTGAATTGCTGACCCACAGATACATGAGTAAATAAAATGGCTGTTTTCCTCAAGCCACTAAATAAGTTGGCTTCGAGCCACTAAATTTTGGGGTGGTTTATTATGCAGCTCTTTCAATTGCCTAGTTATTTTCAACTTTGTAGTAAGAATTTAAAAATAAGATTTGTTAATCTTCTGGAGAAGACACAGATTAAAGAAATCCTTAACAAAGGGAAAAGTTGTCAAAGGACTTTTTCCAGGAAATTCATGTAGCTCAAGTCTTTGATGCTGAACTCCTAAGCAAAATATCGAATACATAAATACTCTCTTTTTCTGATTGGTGTGATCACAGGAGAAGTAAAAGAAGGAATATCTTATTCCTAGGTTGCTCCCAGGGGAGATTGTGACTGAGCAATTCGGGGTGTGATCTTTCCTGAAGAAGAGTGGCAGACAAAATGATTTTTAAAATAAAAAGAGACCTTTTCCCAGTATGAGTGAAGGGGAAAATATCAAGATGCCATCTGAAAAACTTGTCAAGTATATGTGGGAAAGTAGATAAAATAACTACAGTAACATAGAAAAATTAAATCGTAATAAGTTTAGTATCAATATAAAAGGAGATTTCATCACTGGTCTTCCTGGATACTTTAGTTCATAGAAACTTGATCAAAACAGATGATTTTAAAAATATGGGCCATAATAAGTTACCTCAGGAGAAATCTGGGAAATAAAACACACATACAGGATCTAAGCAGAAACAAAAGTATCTTAAAATAAATAAGTACAAGACTACAAGATTTAACTATAACTTGATCTAAGATATTATTTTTGAATGTGTTTAATTAGAAGGGAAATGGCTAGAAAACAAGAGTGTGCACATTTCTTGTTTGGACTCATCTTTCCCTGAACCCAATGAAGAGGGCACCTGTCAAGTCAGTGTGCAGACTGAGTTTGCCTAGCAGACATCTCCCTTTTGCAGAGATGGAGACATTAGGACCTGAAATCATTAAATACTGAATTGTGCACCCATTCCCCTTTAGTCAGATTCACACTCGTCCTGGACCCCTCTGATAATCTGACTTCCAAATTTTTACTCCTTGCAGAAACTATTTAAGCTGACGCAAACATTCAATTCTCCCAACATTTGTGCTCTTGTCCTAAAATAATAAATTTACATTCCTACTTATAGATGAAAAGAAAATTTTGTTTACTTATACAATAAAAAATCTAGTATCTCTTGAAAGTGCAGTTTCTGTAGAAGAATTCATATTCCTCTTCATTTAGATTTAATTTTAGGAGGCAATATTTTGCTCCGTCACAAACATTTATGTCTCCTGTTTTTCATAACATTAAAGAATTTTGGACTTAGAAGAGACATTAGAGGTCATCAGGTTTAAGCAGTCCCCTAAAGCAGAAATCTTTTCTATATTCTACCTGACAAGTGGTTTATTTAGTAGTTGCTTGGTAGGGAACTTCTACTGGCAGCGAACTAACTCATTGCTATATAAACAAAACAGTCCCTTTAGTTTCAGATGGCTTTAATAGTTAAAAAGCTCCTGCTTATATTAAGCCCAAATTGATTCTCTGTAACTGTGATCCATTCATCTTTCTTCTTTTCTGTCCTCTGGCACTACATAGCTTAAGACTATTCCCAATTGTACACGACAGCTCTTCAAGTATTTGAAGACAGCAATAACATTCCCCTGACTAAACCCCAGATTTAACAGTTCCTTAAATAAAATAGTCAGAAAACCCTTTATAAGTGTGCTCTGGCCTCCAAATGCAAGCAGATGGCCCAGGAACCTTTTAGCATATGGACTGAGACCCGGGTCAAAATGTGCTAGACATAGTCTGATATTGCAGAGTACCATTCATTTCTTTATTTCGGAAAACAAGGCTACCTACGATGGCATTAGCTCTTTTAAACGTCATGACACACTAGGGACTCCCATTCAGCCTCCAGTCAGCTAAAACTTTAAGAGCTTCACTAAACAAACTTCTATTAAGAGTACAACCTGTATTTCTCTGGTAGACTTTCTAATCCAAGTGTGGGCTTTGAAGTTGTCTCTAATTTCACTTATGTTACTTTCAACCCACCACTCTAGAGTATGGAGATTCTTCTGAATGCTGATTCCTTTAACTACTTTTCTCAGCTTCTCTCAGCTTCTTTACCATCATCCAAACTACCGATAGGCTGATAGGCTAAGGGCAGACCTGGAGCCCAATTGCACACCATTAGAGACTGCTGAGGGTCATCTGGCTCCTGGTCTTTTTAACATGTGCTTCTCCACGTCATCTCAAAACCATAATGCTTTCTGCTTTTCTCTAGTATAAAATAATGATTCATCATCACAAAGACACTGGCTTTCTAGCAGAAATGCCCCTTGTTTAATGGAGAATGCATTGTATTCTGGGAGTCTGCCAACATTTGGTGTATAAAGGTTGATTTTAAAAGGAAAAGAATGCATTTTTCACACATTATATTACTTAATCACCAAACTAATCCTATAATGGAGGTATTACCACTTGTGCTTTACAGCTGGGAAAACTCAATGTGGCTAAAACTGCAGGTTCTCTAGAGTCAGAAAGCCTGCATTTGTATTCTGACTCTGCCCGATATGGTATCAGCTATGTGACCGTCAACAAACTACTTAATCTCTGTTAGCAGTCTCTCCTCCTAAGATTTTCATGAACGTTAAATAAAATGACACATATAAATCATGTAATACAGCACCTGGCAAATAGTAAGGTCTGGATAAGTATTATCTAGAATTATTATAGCCTAAGACAAGAGACTTAGAAAAGTGGCAGAGACAGGATCTGAAGCAGAGTCTGACCCCAAAACCATCACAAATATGTATAGTCAAGGACACATAGAACTAATTTTATTTTTCCCCTGGAAAATACAATTTGTCTTCCTGACTATATCCTCTGAACAATAAAAAATAAAAATAGGATTTTGAGATTAATAAAAGGAACAATGCAGCCAAAGACATAGCCCAGTTAGAGATTCTATAGCAACAAGTTAAGAATGAAAAGCAGGCTAAAAACTAGGTCACAGGAAAGATGATTTACAAGGCAGACAAGCGGTAGCTCAAGCAAGGGCATTTGTGAGGCAGCAACAAATTCACTTGCTTTCAAGTATTTGAGGGCAATTGTGGTTTTGATGGGTTATACACATTGCATTGTCCTGGTTCTTAATACCTCCCTAACCTTCCTGGGCTTTAGATGGCCTCTATATTTTCATAAATAAAGACTAACACTCAGGAGGCTAAATTATTCATTAGAGTACTTATTATCAACAGACCCATCAATATTATTAAGGATGTAAATCTCAATAGAAGACATACAAATGGTCAACAGATATATGAAAAAATGCTCAACATCACTAATCATCAGGGAAATGCAAACTAAAATCACAATGACATATCACCTTACACCTGTTAGAATAGCTGTCATCAAAAAGACAAGAGATAACAAGTATTGGCAAGGATAGGGAGAAAAGGGAACCCTTATACACTTGTGGTGGGAATGTAAATTGGTACAGCCATTATTGAAAACAGTATGGAGGTTCCTCAAAAATTAAAGGTGGAGCTACCATATGATCCAGTAATTCCACATCTAAGTATATACTCAAAGGAAAGGAAATCATTGTCTCAAAGAGATACCTGTGCTCCCAGGTTCACTACACTGTTATTCACAGTAGCCAAGAAATGCAAACAACTTAAGTGTCCATCAAAGGATAAATGGACACAGAAAATGTGGTACATACATACAAAGAAATATTAGTCAGCCTTAAAAAGAAGGAAATCCTGTCATATGCGACAACATGGATGAACTTAGAGGACATAATGCAAAGTGAAATAAGCCAGTCACAGAAAGACAAATACTACATGATCTCACTTACATGTGGAATCTAAAAAGTTGACCTCATAGAAGCAGGGAGTAGAAGGATGGTTGCCAGGGGGTGGGGGAAGCGGGAAATGGGGAGATGTTGATCAAAGAGTATAAAGTTTCAGTTATGGAAGATGAATAAGGTCTAGAGATCTAATGTACAGCAATGTGACTATAGTTATTATGTAGTATTGTAGACTTGAAATTTGCTAAGAGAGTAGATCTTAAATGTTCTCACTACAAAAAAAAAGGGAACTATGTGAGATGATGAAGATGTTAGTTAGCTTGATTATGGTAATCACTTCACAATGTTTATATACAACAAATCATCACCTTGTACACCTTAAACAGGTACACTTTTTGTCAATTATAACTCAATAACACGAATAACTCAATAAAGCTGGGGAGAAAAGGATTTAAAGATAGGAGAAGACACAATTGTCTACGGTTTTTTAGTAAAAAAAATCTATTTCCACGTTGTAGCAAAGTTGGGGAGGTTATTTAAATACATGATAACTGGAATAAAAGACCAAAAAAATGTGCATCTGGAACAAGGTAAGGTAAGATAGAGGGACAGATCATAAATTTTGGTTATTTTAGTTATTAGATTAAGAAGACAAAGAGAAGTAAGAACAGAAATTCTGTTCTTCCAAGAGAAGAGAAAGGAGCATCCTTCCACGATCGGGTATCAGTCAGTCTAACGTGCATTTAATCCTTAAGCACTCTTTGAAAATACGTTAAAGGATCAAGAACTCAGAAAGAGAGCCAGTACTTCCCCAAACTCACTTCCCAAAGAATAATTCCCAGCTACATATTCCTTCATTTTAAACAAAGAATAATATCAGCATTTTCCTGCCAAAACGAGAAGTTTGCTGAATAAACTCAAATTTTAAAATGCTGAAGCTTTAAAGTCTCTAATATTGGGACTCAACGAGAGACAGACAATCAGGGCTTCTCTAGACACTGAGATCGAGGAGAAAAAACAGTGAAATGTCACAGCTCTGTGTCAGCTGAAAAACCAGGTAGAATGACACAGACAGATCTTTCCAGAGCATGACAAAGGCAGGAAACTCTTCTCTTCCAATTGTGGCTGAAGGGTATAGAAAAAGTCACTTTATTCAATTTAATCAAACCCTTCCTTCTCTTGCCTGACAACTAGGAAAAGACTAAGTCACATCCAGTTCTGGTATAATCCATAAGAATTTCTGTTTAATATACCTAAAGTGACAAAAAATATGCAAAACTGTCTTTTTTAGCTTCTCAGGTATCTCAGTACTCAAGCAAACTTCACTATTTTAAAAAAGAAAGTCTCTAAATTTGGCATATAAAAACGAGTCATAATCTTGATTTAGGAATAGTCAAAGAAGTTTACCTGCAGTTTCCTTCAAACAGCAGGCATCTAAAGAAGCATCTCAGTAAGAATTATACCATCTTAGAAACTAATCCCCAACCAAGGACCCCAAGTTGCCTGAGCAGCTCTGAATGCCAGGCCCTGCAGCAGTAAGCATATGACATCCTAAAGCACATGCCATCCTAAAGGACAGCCAGTCTTGTTTCAGATTTTTACGCTAAATATACTCCAAAGCAGTAACCACCTTTCAGTGTGTTTAGCAGCATATCACTGGAGAAAAACAAATTGACAACAACAACAACAAAACATCAGCATTGAACGGACTACATCACTTTACACCGCACGGACACTTTCAAATCCGGCATCTCATGTGCTCCTCAAAACAAGCCTAAAAGGTTTCTTTTTCAATCTATAGACATGGAAATTGAGGCTCAAAGACACAAACAATTTGCCTAAGATTTGACATCTAATAAACAGAGGCAAGACTCAAACTGCCACCATCTTATTGAAAAACTTACATTTGCTCAATTACAGTCATTGTCTCTTCAATCCCCTAAACCCGCAAGGTCTGGCCATTGTTCCAACTCCAGAGTGTGACTTTCTTGGTTCCTCTGTACATGTTTTCCCTGTCTTAAGACAAGTAAGAAATAGATGGAGAAAAATGTAGCACTTCCAAGACATGTTTATTTCTAACAAAAATTGTATTTCTCCATAAAGATAAAATACAAGAGAGCACAGGAAGATTGTCACAAATCCAGAACTGCAGGAAAACACCTCAGAGCACATGCACTATTCATGCTCGTGGTGGTCAAAATGGCCAGAGACAGCCATTCTTTTGCACTGCTGGAGGGAGGAGGGCCAGCTGTGGCTATTTGATGCATCCAGAGGTTGAACCTTAGCTATGCCCACATTAACACCGTCCCTGATCAAGTGAGCTAAAGTGAACACCATGCCTGATCAAGTGAGCTAAAACAACAGAGCGATCAAAATAAAAAACTTATTCTGCTCAGCCAAGTCTGCAATGGGCACTTTTAGACTGTAGATATTAAGGAATTGATATGAAATAAAAACTACCTCACTCTTGTAAAAAAGCATGCATCCATCACTTAACTCAGAGTAACAACCTCTGGTTATAAAGCAGCTTTATATGTTTTAATATTTTCATCCTATCTGCAAACTCCCAGTCAGGGAGAAATGCTGACAAAATATGATGAGTGAGCTGAAAAGTTTTGAAAGGTTGATTGAAGCTGAAGAACAAATAAATAAAATATCAGTAGTAAATACAGCAGTCCTATGGATACAGCACTCCTAAAAACCAACATTCAAAATACAAATCCAATTAATGTGTGGTCAGTAGTGTCACTTTTTGATGGGTAACGCAGTGGCATGGTACTACACCACTGAAGCATTTACAAGATTTTCCTATATGTGTTGGTCATTCACTCCCTGGTAGAAATTTAGGCAATTGAGAATTCTGCTAATTCTCCCAGTTCACTGTGGTATCGTTCAAAATGTCACCTTTACAGAGTACTAAAAATATATGTTTTGGAAAGAAAACTCATCAAGTCCATTCAATCAACAAATATTTATTGAGTGCTTACTATGTGCCAGGTAGACATTGCTGCAAAGAGAACAGACACAGGCCCTGCATGCAATGGTCAGAGAGGCTAGATGATGCTGTGATAACAAATCACCAGAAATCTCAATGGCTTAACACAACAAATACTGGTTTCTTACTCATGCTACATGTGCGATGCAGTCTATAGAGGCTCTGCTCACTCAAAGACCTAGGCTGATGGAGGCTCATCACTTGTAGCTGAACCATCTGGAACATGTCTTCTCAGTCCCCATGGCAGGGGAACAGAGTGTGAAGAATCACACACTGGGGGAAAGGGCCTGGGCCAATAAACGGCACACACCACTTCTAGTTACAGTCACATGCTCTACCTAACTGCAGGGGGGCTCAGAAATACACAAATAAAATCTTCTCTGTGTTCAGGAAGAAGAGAAGAATCAAAACATTGGTGAGCACTGGTAACACTGTCTGCATAAAACTCATAATTTTATGGGAAATAGATACAGGTAAAAAGCCAATTAAAACACAGTGTGGTAACTGTTATGATGTGGATGATGCATGGTGTTATGGGAATAGATAGAAGGAACATTATACCTGACCTGTAAGTGTTAGGAAAGATTTCCCACAGGAAGTGATGTCTAAGCAGAGACCTGAATAGGTGTACGTTAGCCAGGGGAAGAGCAGTGGAAAAGTGATGGGATGCAGGGGTAGAAGGACATATCTGAAGACCCAGAGGTGAGAAAGAGAATGTCCTATTCACAGAGATAAAGGAAGTTCACTTCCAATGGAAATTGGTCTTTGGGCAAAAGTAATGAAGAGCAGAATAATGAGGTAAGCTGGGACCATATTATTTCGAGCCTTATAAGCTATGGGAAGAACTTGGACTTTCTTATGAAGACAATGAAAATCCACGGAAGAGTTGTAAGCAAGGATATCTGTGTTTTAGAGGAATCACCACAGCATGGAGAATGAATGGGAAACGGTGGCTATTGGAGAAACCCAAGGCAGAAATAACAGGGGAATAGCAATGAGGATAGACCTAAATCCATCTAGATTTGAGAGATACTTAGCAGGTAGAATCAGAGAGCCTTTGTGATTTATTTCCTGTATGAGATAAGGGAGAGCAAGAAAGAATGAACAATACCTAAGTGTCTGGCCTTGGCGGCTGGTTAGATAACAGTGCCATTCACTGGTATGGAACACAGGAGGCTAGTGGGGTGGGGGATAGGGTGTGAGAAGAGTTTGATTTTGGATTTTTGAGGTTGAATATCATTAAGACATTCAAATGGATATTTACAGTAGTTAGTATGATATGCAGCTCAGAAGAAAAATTGAGGATAAATATAAATATTTTAGAATTACCCTTGTAAAACAATCAAGCCAGGAAGGCAGGTCTCATACAACGAGCCTGGAAGAGTAAGAAAATCCGATTAGAACCCTGAGAAAGGAGAGCCTAAAGAAAACTAAAAAGCAGTACCTTGAGAGGAGAGAATAAAAAGAGGAGAAGAGTACATGGAAATAGAAACCAACAATAGAGAGCATTTCAAGAAGGCAGGGATGGTGCAATGGTGCACAGTGCCAAGAGCTGGAGGGATAAGTCAAGTAAAATAAAGACTGAGAAGTGTCCACTGGATGGTTTGATAAGGAGGTCATAGGGGACCCTGTGGATTTTAGCCATACCCAGCATGATGGCCAGACTTGTGACAAAGAGCAAGACTGAGACAGGTGCTAAAGACTCTTAGTGAGTGAGAGAGCATAATCGGCAAGTTTCTAGATGACAGAATGGAAAAAGTACCAAGTGAATGCCAGAAGCCTCCAAGGGTTTTTATATGAGGGTGGGGGTGTAATTTTAAAGTAATTTTTAAAGGGATGATAATAAATCTGCCCTGCACACTAACAGACATTGATCACAAAGAGTATTGTGCTTCTATCTTTTCTTGAAACCATTAAAGGGAATTTTCTGCTTCATTCTGCAAAGGAAAAGGATATTCCTATGGCTCTGTTGTGCTTTCTTTGATTAGGGATGCTGTGACATTACCAGCAGAAAGGGCTTTATCATATCTTTTTCATTTCCACTTACAATATAATTCTTGCTTCCTGAAGTAAAATTCAAACTCATTTCCGACTAAAAGGATATATACATATAAATCAATGTGTCGCACAAAGCTCACGAGGAAGTGTTAAGTGATTTTACTAAGAATGATTTGCCTGTGTGCAGGCTGCAGCAAAAACTGCCAAGTCTGGAAATAGTTTTAAATACAGGTACTTTCTCATGCCTAACTGAAAGAGCATTACACCATTATTCCTAAACTAAAGTGGTATATGGCACCTATAATCTGAGAACTCTAAGAATCTGTACTGTGCTAAAGAGAGAAACAGAAAAATCCTGCAGCATCTCAGCTACCCCTATAGTCAGAGTAGCATGAGGTTGCCTGGACTGAACCTTCCTTCAGTGGTTTTTCGAGCTGAATATTTACCTTCTTTTTATAACAAATACTAACCCACTATACAAGGTATATTAGGTATCTACAGCTGGGGAACATTATCCAAAAATGTAGCAGTTTAGAACGGCAAACATTTATTATCACAGTTTCTGTGGGTCAGGAATCTGAACACAGTTTAACCGGCCCTCTGGCTCAGGGTCTCTCACAAGCTACAATCACCATATTGGCTGAGGCTACAGTCCTCTCAAGGCTTGAGTTAGGGAGGATCTGCTTACAAGCTCGCTCATGTGGCTGTTGGCAGGCCTCAGGTCTCTGCTGGCTGTTGTTTGGAGACCACCTGGGCCTTGCCATGAGGCGTCCTTGCCACCGGGGCCTCTCCATAAGACTATTCCCAAGTGGCAGTTTGCTTCCTCCTTACTAAGGGCTCTGAGAGAGAGATGGAGTGGAGAAGTAGAAGACGACGAAGATGAAGACAAAGAAGACGGAGGAAGAAGAAGAAGAAACACCACGAGGAGGAAGAGAAAGAAGGAAGGGAGGGAGGGAAGGCGGATGGGAGGGAAAGACAGAAAGAGAAACGGAGAGAGAAGGGCAAGCAAGACAGAAGCCCTAATCTTGGAAGTAACATTGCATCACTTTATCATATCTCATTCATTGGAAGCAAGCTGCTGGGTTCCATCTACACTCAAGAGGAGGGGAACACAAGGGCTTGAACACAGGAGGCAGGAATCATTAAGACCATCTCAGGGGCTGCCCACCAAACACGGTTACACTCATTTTCTCATATTACAAGGATTCTTCTTTACTCCTATTGGGATCTGAGTTGAGAAAAACAGGGCTTGGTAGTTTGCCTCAAGCAAAACGGAACAGATTTTAATTTTCCTACACTATAGAGTCATGGATGCAGATAATGGAATCAAACTGGTCGGTCAGTCCTTAATCATGACCATTCTTTGGTCATCACTAAGGCCCTTTCGGAGGCTTCACTATGAATATGGATTCCTATGACTTTATTTTTTTCCTAGTAACTCATTCTTACTACATTTTAACCTTATAAGGGTTATTCCTGGAAAAGAGCAATGAGATCTTTAATCTTAAAATAATCTCAAGGTCCCTATTAAAAACTAAACTTCGCTGCAAATTCATTACAACTGGCCAGGAATATCCAGCGTGCATCAAGTCCAGCATTTCCTTCTAGAACATCTCCAGATGATCCTCTTTCCCTTCCTGTCTCTCTATTCTCTCCTACCCATTTTACATAGGTAGGCATATATTTCACTTAGCCCTGCACATCGCAGTTTATGCCTTTTCTCCTGTGTTCTTATTAGCAGCACTCTCAATTTCAAAAGTGTTCTCGTTTGGATAATAAATTACAAAATCATCCTATTTTTAGATAACGCTGTGTGGTTTTTTTTCTTTATTTCTATTCCGGTTCTTTGGGGATTTACTTGGGGAGTGATAGAGAATGGAATAGAAGAAGCACCTCTTATATTCTTCTTTTTCTAGCAGGAAAGGTTCAGAGAAGGAAAAAGTAGAATTGAAAGAGTGAAATGCTCATTGCTGCCTCCTCCCAATCTCTCAGTTTTCCAAGCAGTGGTACACATGCAACATATATTTAATCAAAGCAGAAAAGGCTGAGACTGTTGAGCAGAATTTGAAAACATATATTTGGCAAGGATAAAATATACCTAAAGACAACATTAAAAACAAAGCAAACTAAATTCACAGAAAAATATGGGCAAGATTGTTTTGACCCCCTCTTGACCCTTCTGGGCAAATGAGAACTTCCTGGGTAACTGTAAGAGTGGCAGAGCAAGCCACACAGCAGATGACTCTAACCCAAGCCAATTTACACAGCTCACAATTTCCCAGTCCAGTGCTTTTTCTGGGCTATGATGGAAGAGAGAATGCAGATATGCAACCACCTGATTTACCATCTACCCTGGCTTCAACCAAAGTCAGGGAAGGAACACTGATATATGCAGTGCTATGCCCAGAAGCTTTCAAGCTCAGGCTCAATTTTTCTTTTTCTTTTTAAATTCAAATTCTTCCCCTCTCATGACCTCATTCTTTGCCTTTAGCAAACTCCTCCCCTAACTTTCCCAGAAGTAGGAGTTGATTTGAACACATACTTCTGTACTTCCAATTATTACTTCACTCACACTCTAATGTTACTAGCACGAAGGGGGCCCTGTTGCCAGGGCAACCAGGAGGAGTGCATAAGTTCAGCCTCAGTTGGATCCTCTATTCTAATTGATCAAATTCCAACTGTGCTCTTGACTCATCTCAATTTTGTAGACATAAGAAGGTAAAACATTTCATAATTCCTCTGACTTATACATTTTATCCATATCTTCTTAGGTTCTGTTGACCTGTGCTTTTCTCCTGAATTCACTAACTTAAATAATTTATTTCCACTAACCAGGGATGATATTCAAAGTGTTTATAACAGACATGGCATGAGAAGTCCCAATCAGAATGGATGTAGTCACCAAATCAGAATGTATAATAGCCATAAAAAGAAATGAACCAGAGCATACTAGCCACCAATAGATCCAGTGGCTAACTAACCTTGATACCTTTCCTTCCTGCTATCAACGAGATTACTCCTCTGATCAATCATTGCACTCTTAATGTCCTGATTGGCCATTTGATATTATCACCATATAAAACTGAATAAGAATTAGATTTTGATGTGAAATTCATCCCGGCCTTTTATGTTGAATCACAGTTTTTTTTTTTAAAGATTTTATTTTTTCCTTTTTCTCCCCAAAGCCCCCCCCGGTACATAGTTGTATATTCTTCGTTGTGGGTCCTTCTTGTTGTGGTATGTGGGACGCTGCCTCAGCGTGGTTTGATGAGCAGTGCCATGTCCGCATCCAGGATTCGAACCAACGAAACACTGGGCCGCCTGCAGCGGAGCGCGTGAACTTAACCACTCGGCCATGGGGCCAGCCCCAGTTATGACAATTTTTTAAAAATCATTCTACATATTTCCTTCATAGAAAGAAAGACACTGTGTGTTAGAAGGTGGAGAAGGATGTTAAAGGCACTGTAGACAGGAAGGAAAAGTAGGATACCAGAAAGTACATAATCACTTCCTAGTGGAGGTAGGAGTGGTCCCATGTGGTAGTCAGAAGTGTTGTTCATGAAATGTTTTTGGTTCTCTTCCTTCCAGGTACGTTGTGTGATGGTACTTCCCAGCCCCCTTGTGCTTGGGTGAGGTCAAACAGTTAATTCTAATCAAAGAGTTGTGAGCAGAAGTGATATACGTTCCTTCCAGGCAGAATGTTGAATTACTGCTCTGAGATTGCCAAGAACAACTAGCAACATTATAATATAGCTGCTAAATCATCCTCGATCCCAGAGGATGACTTGAAGCAGAGCCTCTAGCTGACTCACAATGAAAATGTAGTATGAGCAAAAAATAAGCATTGTTGTCTTAAGCCACTGAAATTTTTGGATGTGTTTGTTACTGAGACAGACTCTAACCTATTCTGACTGACATCTTAGTTTTAAGATCTTATTATTGGAGCCTCCTGTTTAATGTCCTAATTCTGAGACATCTACTTCAGTGGCTTTCAACATGGAGTTCTTACACTCCCTCATATTGTACGCAAAATTTAGGAGGCTGGGGGAGAGGGTTCACAATGTTCATTAAATTCTGACTTTAGCTCTACTGTGTTGCTGATTCTTAAGTAATCTATGAGTTTAGTCTATAACCATTACGGGTAACCTCTAGTTGCCAACCTTGACTTGGATCTCCTAGTCCCAGATTCTTACTTATCTTTGCAACCCATCATCACTCATCATCTGGCTATGACAAAATGTGTCTGTGACTTGCTTCCTGCACCAGCTCTGGATATTTGCTTGATCTTTAAACTCTAACTGGTGATTGGTGCCCAAAGTAGGTCCTCAGAAAATGTTTTTTAATCAATGAGGCCTGAGCCAAGAGAGATCAACAGTGTCAATAGCTCTGGCTCTGTCTGAGACCTTGTTCCTAGAAAGACAAGGAAAAATGGCTGCTGTGAATTTTAACTCAGAATCCTCGCAAAGCCGGAAGGGTCTAGGTAATAAGTAAATTCTCTAGAAGCAATTCACCATATGAGCACACAAATCTAGCTTCTTTATTATTTTAAGTCATTGAATTTTCATAAACTTACCCTAAACTGACTCCCCTTTAGATGATGTAGTGAAGTGATAATCAAGGCCACCCTCTCCAGGTGCTTACAATGTTTAAGAAGCTGAAATTTTCTAGCTTAGCTTTCTCCTTTTCGCTAAGCCCTGTGTTAATTTGACACGATCCCAACAGAAATATCACATCTGTTGCTGGTTTAAGACCTATGAAATCTTGTTGACTTATCAGTTTTATGTATATCTACATATTCAATTAAGATGCCTCTGCAAGGTTTAGTACACTGCTGCAACTTCTTATCTCTGTGCAGTTACTCATAACTTTATCATCAGTGATTTGTTTTGGATGCTTAGCTTTAAGTTTGCACATCAAATTCTCTAATAAAAGTAAAATGGTTTAGGGCCGGCCCAGTGGCGCAGCGGTTAAGTTCGTATGTTTCGCTTCTCGGCCACCCAGGTTCGCCAGTTCAGATCCTGGATGCGGACACGGCACCGCTTGGCAAAAGCCACGCTGTGGTAGGCGTCCCACATATAAAGTAGAGGACAATGGGCATGGATGTTAGCTCAGGGCCAGTCTTCCTCAGCAAAAAGAGGAAGATTGGCAGTAGTTAGCTCAGGGCTAATCTTCCCCCCAAAAAAGTAAAATGGTTTAATTAATAAATTTAATTACCTAACAATGTACATTTTATATAAATACACATACATGCATACATATGTATAACAGTATATTGAATAATATATACTATTCAATATAATATATATTTTATAATACATTAACAACATAATATGCATATATAGATGGTATATGGATAATCTTGAAGCAAAAAAACCTATTAATATTTTTTCTAAAAGAATACAAGCACTTTATATGTGATATATAGATTCTTTCCTCTTAACTGCACAGGATGCTGAACATCTTTTGCTTTGCAACATACCTGGGTACCATCCTCCTAATCTTTTAAAATATGTATTTTAGAGAGAGAGAATTAAACTATGTAGGCTACAAAATATAAGTCAAAATCCAATATGTCCTCTCTTTCTTCATATTTTGTTTCTATTTTATTGATCTTTTATCGTAAAGGATGTAAAATATCCTTTAATTAGGTAAGGGTATTCATTGAATATGTTACACAAATCAGGATCGGTCTTTGAGTATCCCATTTCTATGGAATTTCAATTTTGCAATTATTATGCTCTTCCACATCTTTCGGCACTAATTTAATCAAATATATTATGCCTATCTGCTTCTCTAGAAAAAAAAAGTAGAGTGTCAGGGTGCCCCGGTAGTAGCCTAAAGGAAAGTAAAATAGAGAGAATTTAACCAGCTCCAATGTGATTCTCTCCTTGAGGAAAGCCCAGACAAATTCACTTCTTTCCACCATGGAAACGGCATTATCCTCCTGACCTGGTGCAAGCAGAGTAAAAGAGGTCGTAGACGTTCCTAACTAAGCATCCAGAGTGGTGTATACTATTGTGCCGCAATGGATGGTACTTTAACAGGGAACCATTTGAATGATGAAATATTTGATTAATAGAACTCTGTTTACTGTTTTCCATCAATCCCTCAAGAATAACTATGGGATTAATAGATTACAAAAGGGATAACTTGTCAGAGAAATGACATCTTCTCAGCTGGTGCGGGGCCGTCTCCTAATTTATTTGATTAAACCATGTAACTTTTGGTAAACCTTAAGCCTAGGGCTATCATATACATCAATTTTCCATGTCTGGAAAGTAATTATTTCCTCTGTGTTCACCACTGGGAAAAAATAATTGAGATGGAACTTAAAGATATCCATTATTATAGAGTCTCTAGATAATGGATACAAACAAACTTGCACACACACTTGGACCACTGTCTCATCAATTTGCATGACGTCATCCATAATTCCATCAAATTCTCCCTCTATTTTCAAAAAGATAGAAATCAGCAAATAATCATTTAGTAACTTAGCATATGTTTGATTTCCTCTTCTGGACTCTCATTAAGTATTATATTAGGTTTCCGTATTTACTTTTCCTTGATGAAAAATAAAACAAGGGACAGCTTATGTACTTTCATAAAGATGCATTCCAATAGCATTTGAGCCAGATGCTGTGCATTCCATGTGCTAATTTCACTCCATGAGTCAAGCATATTTAAAATTATGTATTATGGCATAGGAAATTAGTATTTATTGACGACCTGCTGGTGCAAGGCATTCATTTGGGCTTTTTGCTTGAAATTGATAATTATTATAGTTGTATGATAACAATGTAATAAGATCATCACCATAAATTACATCATTTCATTATATGACCAAAGTACTTACTCTTGTTATTACAACAACTAATATTTATTGAGGGCTAAAGTGCTCAAGAAACTAAAATATATATTTTCTGTTACTATAATAGCAACTAACATTTGTGGGGAGTTCACTATATAGCGGGCACCACACCAATTGCTTTGCATACATTGTTGTCTTTCATTGTCAAACAGCCCTAAAATAGGTTCTAATATCCCATTTTACACTTGAGGAAACTGAAGCTCAGAAAGTGAACTTAACCTAGGGTCACATAGCTAAAGGGTGTCAGGACGAAAGTAGATACTGTTTCTACTACACCACATTGCCTTCCAGACAAAACAAAACTAAAAGCAACCGAGATTGTTAGCAATCTTTAGTTTGTTTCTCCACTTTAGAAGCATGAATTTCCCCAGGTTAATAATACTGATGATGGTGTTGATACTAGTAATACTAATAACAACCCTATAACAACAACCCATGTCTTAAAAGTAAGGAAACCGTCTAAATTTTCCAAGGTATTTTTGCCAGTGAAATAGTTAAGATGGGGCTAAAATCCAGATATTTGATTCCTGGATTGGAATTTTTCTTCTGTAACAAGCTGATAAACTAATGAGAGAAGTGAAATAAGCAACTATGAACAATGGTCACAGAACACCTCTTACGTGTGTCAAATCAATGCGGATTCTGGACAGATGATGCACTCCCACAGAGTAATAAGGATGCAACAGTGTGTTTTCCATTAATGTTTTAAACTTCATCAATCAGACAATACTAACAGTAAATTTGTGATCATTTGGATATGCTGCAGTATGTTACGTTTATCAAAGCCAAGTCACGCGAAACCAATAGTATCAAAAGCAGCAAACTGTGCCCTATTCCTACACAGCCTCTAGCTCTCTCTCTTTTTCTCTCTCTTTCTTTCTCTCTGCTCCTCCCTCTCTCCCTCCCTCCCTTTCCTCCCTCCATTCCTCTCTCACCAAGCCTCCCTGCCTCTCTGGCTGCCCTGCTGGGTCAGCCCTCCTGACCAGAGTCAGCCATTCATTTCAGCTTTTCTTCTCATCAGCCCATTCTCAGCAACCAGCTCCCCCTTTACTCCCAGCCTTAGTAATTAATTGTGCTATTACTGTGAATTAATCGTACAAGCAAGTCAATGTTTAGCCTAATTAAGAGTGAAGCCAACAAATTATTTAAAGCACCACTCCAGCAGAATTTGCATTCAGCCTTGTGTTAGCAGCCAATCAAGCTTTTCAGCATTTGACGCAAGTACTTCCAGGCTTCACGAAGACGTGGAGCTAAGCCTTCTCCCCACCCCAGCTCCTGAACCCCGTCCAGGACCTCCATCCTGTCCCCATCCCTATACACCCATCCCTTTGAAAATCATATCATACCTCTTTTTTCATTTACTACAATTTAAATTGATAGCTTTGTTCTTCAATAATTTTGTCACTTTAGATCATGCAAAAACGGTATAGTTTAACATCATGAAAGACTACTTCAATTTTTTCTTGCCATTTCTCAAAATAAACTTAGCACCATTAAAAACAAACACATACACATTCTTTCCTTAGGACGACACTACCAGTGTAAACAATGGCAGCAGGTCAACCAACTTTGTACTTGAAGAGCAACAACAAGTGAAAATCTCAGTTCTTAACAGTAAAAACATGTATCAGGGCTCCTAATTCTAAATCAGTGGTGACTAGAAAGAGGAAAAAAGTTTGAGTAAGGAATCTGAAAGCATTAGTGATGGTTTTAAAAATAGTAAACTTAGTAAAGAAAAAAGTACTGCCTGCAGTGAAATTTCACCCTGAATATTTTCCATTAAAGGGAAATTCAGCTGTGGGAAAAATAATGTGCTGAAACCTATATCTCTGGCAGCAGAAACTGAAGCTATAAATCAGAGAGTCTTTTCTGACCACATGTGTGGACACACTGAAGGACCAGAGTATTGATCATTGGCAACTAGACTTTTGGTGGTGAACACAATGTAGGCTACACAGTAGTTGAAATATAATGATGTACACTTGAGATTTATATAGTATAATTATATATAATTATATAATTATATAATGTCATAAATCCATGTTACCTCAACAAAAAAAAAAGAGAAGAGTCTGAGAGACCAACGCCTAGGGCAGCTGTGCATATGAACTTTAAAAAGCATTAGATCCTGGCAATCTCATCCGGCCCATAGACAAGTCTATGCTAGTCTCTCACTTGCTTATTTTTCCTATTCATCCTTGCTGGTGTTTGCTGCCGCCACTGTACATAGAAGCCATGCATTTTAGGTTTTAGGAAAGTGTCCATTTCAAATATTCCCTCCTGTTGCCTTCCCCAGACCAATCGCCCTTATCATATCACACCTTTTCTTTAAATTTTTTTGAGGAAGATTAGCCCTGAGCTAACATCTGTGCCCATCTTCCTACTTTATATGTGGGACGCCTACCACAGCATGGCTTTTGCCAAGCGGTGCCATGTCCACACCTGGGATCTGAACTGGTGAACCCTGGGCCACCGAAGCGGAACGTGCACACCTAACTGCTGCACCACCAGGCTGGCCCATATCACACTCTTTGAGTGTGTTCACCACACTCAGACCTTTAATGAGTGTTCTACATCAGTTCTCACTAAAACTTATCAGAAAGGAAACAGAAGAGAAAGACAGAGTCTATTCCATTTCCATTATACCCACCAATTCATTCTCACCTTCATTTTTTTCAGGTCCTAAAATGAACACTAATACTTATTTTCAAAATTGCCTGAACCACTTTGTCTTATTTCTTAATTTCTGTCTCTGTAATACCTAACACATACTGATGCATTAATTAATATTTGTAGCAATTCTCTGGAAAAGGCTTTGCATCAAGAAAAATAAAACTTTTCTTTGTGATTAACACTAGGAAACATCAGCTTCTTCATATCCTGCCCTAAATCATACGCAGTCTTTGAAATTTATTCCAGTTCACAGAGGACTTTTTATAAGTGAGTAAAGTGTCTAATTTCCTCAGGGCTAAACAAAATACTTATCTTTGTAATACTGGACTAAGTCTATAAACATATAGATGCATATGTGTGCATATACGTGTATATATACTATTATTTAAGCCAGTTTTAGAACATAAAAAGGGGCCAAGCACATTACAAAATAACAAGTGCTTATTATAGAGCTTGCTATGTGGATTTCTTCAAAAAGTCCATTAACAACTAGGAAGGCAAATATTTCAATACCAAGTTGCAGAAATCCAGAAGAGGGAAGATTCTCTTCAGAGAAAAGCCACCTGATACATTGAGGCAACCAGTGCTGAAAACATGCCTTTTGCTGCCATCAAGTGGCTCTTTGGGGAATCTTTTTTTTTTTTTTTTGGAGGAAGATTAGCCCTGAGCTAACATTGCTGCCTATCCTCCTCTTTTTGCTGAGGACAATTGACCCTGAGCTAACATCTGTGCCCACCTTCCTCTATTTTATATGCAGGATGCTACCACAGCATGGCTTGATGAGCGGTGTGCAGGTCCACACCCAGGATCCAAATCAGTGAACCCTGGGCTGCAGAAGCGGAGTGCACAAACTTAACTGCTAGGCCACCGGGCCAGTCCCTCTTTTGGGAATCTTTTTATGCACCTCGACCATGGTGTCTCCTCTTTGTCCTCCCACCATTTCATTCCCTATGCATTATACATGTATTTTTCTTTGGGGAATTGCAATATTTGAAAAGACCAGGCAAGCCTTTCGTAAATTAACGCTTTATACTCTGAATGCTATAAAAATTCCATGACTAAGAAGTTCTTCAGAAACACAACATCAAAAAGGGTTTGAAGTGTCCAAACACCAAAAACCCTTCCTGGCCCTATGTGACTCATTTAGTTTCTAGTCATAAAGACCTCAACCTGGGCTTTGGGGCACACCTCTCTTCATCTCTACCAACAGAGAATTGATAAATAGATTGGCTCTAGGATACCTAGTTGAACAGAGAGGAAATAAAAAAAACTGCAGGAATATTTATTTAGAATCATTTTTAATCCAGTCAAGTCCGTCCCTGTGGAAGACAAGGGTCTCATGTTTCTTTCCTATTAGGGTCACTTTCTTGAGGCTTCAGTGAAACAACGCAGCAGGTTGTTGGACCAGGATTCCTACAGAACCCTAATTTTAACTTAGGTGATTGCTTTGCCACTTTTTCTTTCAGTATTTTCCCTATTCTTTCCCAGGAGATAGTTAATTCAACATAGAGTTGAAGGAAAGGAAAAAGGACACTTGATATTTTAAAAACAAACAACACAAAACCCAAATGTCGTGGCAGCAGCCCCATCCTGTTCTGAGACGGCAGCAACATTCATCTCAGAGGATTGGTCCTTTGATTGGAAAATGCATTAATTATGAAAGGAAAGGTTCCAGATAAATCAAACTGGACAGAAGTTGCAATGAAAGGGAACTAAATTGCTCTACATAATGAACCAGAGGAATTCTGGAAGTTATTTAGGGGGGGCTTCAGAGAGCAGTGGAAACCTGCAAGATGGAGAACAGCCAGAGATATTTTGGGGGTTCTAAAATCCAAAGGAAAGTGTATATTAAAACCAGAAAACCCCGCCTGTGGTTGTGAGTTTCCTGGGAGATGTTTTTTGCCACCCAAAACCAACCTAAGTCAGACAGGCTTCCTAAATGCTGCCCATGCTAGTGGTTACATGTTTCCTGGCCCACCCTTTCTCTGCAGCACTTTGCAGAACTATCTAATGTGGGGGCTTCTATTTCAATTTCTCACTTAATAGGAGCCCAAATCCTCATTTCTGATTCTGACATGAGAGTTAAAACTCAAGTCCCTAAGTCACTGCCTCTTGGCCTCTGGGTTTTTTTCTTACCTTTGGGTAAACTCAGCTGTGCATTTTAAGAGTCTATCAGGTTGTGTTATATTTTCCAGCATTTCTAAGGATTCTGTAGTAGGACAGGCTTCAGGTTATCTAGTCTGCTGCCATATAAAAAGGAAGATGCTCATAAAATGTCTAGATGTGAAACTCTGCCCAGGACCAGAACCTTCTCTGCAGCAAAATCCTCACCTACAACCTCAAACATTTATAGAAGGATGAACTTAGTTTTGTCTTGGTGACCAAAAGAAGTTAAGGTAAGCAGCAGTTTGGCGCTGTGAAGGGTAGACGGGTGGAGAGAGAAGCAAAGGTGGGGGAGACTTTTCCCGGTGGAGGTAGGATGATGCATTGTCTGAGCCTCGGCCCCTTTTAGCGCAGACAGCAACTGCCCTCCTTCCCTCACCATCCGCCTGCCTCTCAGCTTGCATCCCCACTGACGGCTAAAGCCACAGTTAGCGCAGACTTGAGGGAGTTCACCGTACTGAGAAAACCAGGAGCGGGCGACCTGACTCTTACCAAGTCAGTTCTGGCTAAAACTCTTGAGGTTCTGGTCAGATAAACCTAGAAATTTTGTTCTTTGTAACAAAGGATCAAGGGACTGCAGCTTAGCCTAAATTTACACCCAATCTTAAAATTGGTGGGGGAAGGGGGGAGGCCAAATCATTCTAAGGAAACTCCTTTCTTCCTCTCTGAAACACTAAACCCTCTCATTATAGGCCTGAAGGCTTCCCAGTTTGGAAAAGAGTTCTAAAATATATGAACACAAGTCTAGCCATCATAGAAAATTCCTGAAATCCTTTTGGGAATGGCTCTAGACCAATATTCCTGGAGAGATCCACAAACCAGAACACGTTGGAACCCCCAGGGCAAATGAGATTCAGCGTAAATAAGCCTGGGTTCTTCTCCACCATCAGCCATCCTGATAGAAAACTCGTCAACCGTGATATCTGTGTGTCTGTTGTCCCTTCTGCACCCTATGGCTCCATCATGCCCACCCTGCAAAGGATGAGGCCATGTCTCAGACAGCACAGTGCCTCCTGCAGAACCACAAAAGCACAGTTGCATCCATTTGCTCTAAGAACTGATTTTCCTCCAAATATACATTGCTGCCTCAAGGTGCTCACTAGTTCAAATGGCATATGTCATAAAAATTAGTAATACATCTTTTATAAACGGCGATTGACTTTTTTTTAATGTGTAGAACTAAACCATTTGTCCCTTGCTTTGGACTTAAAAAAAAAAAATGGCGCCATTCACATGTCCTCTCAGTAAATTATCCTTTTCCACCAAAAATGAGGTATACTGGTAAAGAGTTTGAGAGTTACATAAGGATATGGGATACTGTATTCATCTAAGAATAAAAAAGAATCACTTTGAATTTTAGTTAAGATAAATACACATAAATTCTAGACTAACCCGTCTCTTGTTTCTTTCACATAGCTTCTACTTGTGGCCAAGTAGTTAAGTTCATGCACTCCACTTTGGTGGCCCAGGGTTTGTGGGTTCAGATCCTGGGCACAGACCTATACACCGCTCATCAGGCCACGCTGTGGCAGCATCCCACACAGAAGAACAAGAATGACTTACAACTAGGATATACAACTATGTACTGGAGCTTTGGGGAGAGAAAGGAAAAAGAAAAAAAAAGAGGAAGATTGGCAACAGATGTTAGCTCAGAGCTAATCTTCCTCACCAAAAAAAAAAAAACAAAAAAAACCCAATAAAAATACAAAGAAAGCCTAACAGACATATGGTGATTGAGTAACAGGATCAACCATCAATCAAATCTGTGCTAGCCTAAGAGCAGACTGTACTACTAGAATTCACTATTTAATAGCTCAACTCCTTTTCTATTATTGTTGAAAATAGAGGTTGAATTATAATGTAACCTTAGACAAGTGACAAAACCTCTCTATTCCTCAGTTTCTTAATCTGTAAAACAGAGATAATAAAAATACTTATTGCATAGGGTCATTGTGAGGTTTAACTGAGACAATTCATGTCTGGTACTGAGTGCTCAATAACTGCTAGCTCTCATTAAGATTAGTTTTATTATTAGCTATTGAGTGTTTTACAATGTGCCACGGATTATCTATTATTGCATTTAATTTATTGCTTTTAAATCTGCTTCTTTCCTTAGAATAAGCACTTTTGATTAGTACAGACCTCATTAGCTCCACATTAAAAACAAAACAGAATTAGATGAAAAGGCAACTTCTGAGCAAAGGATATATTTTATATAGTATTTAATGTATTACCTCCAGCAATTGCTTAAAAAAATGTAAGTTTTACAGGAGTCCCTTCCACTCTGATCCCAGTGCTGGCAGTGCACAGTCCCTCTCAGACAGACCTCGGGTTATGCTAGATAATTCCAGGAGAACAAGTACTCGTCCTATTGTTACAGGCACTGCTCTAAGGCTGAGGCTTATTCGGACTAGCCAGAGGCTAGAGTCTGTAACTTCACCATTTAAAAATTGACCTGGTATTTATGGCATCATTCAAAGCCCAAGGAACAATCACAGACAAAGCATTTTAATAACTTCCTAAAGCCTGAACATTTGATTTAAAATCACATTCGTGAATTTACCACTGTTAGTGTGGACTAAAGTACAAACCTTGTGAAATACCTGCTTTCCCTTTACTATTCATCTCCTTTAATGGTGGGGGAAAAACAATAAAATTTTAATTGAGCCATCCCTCTCAGAATTGAACAGTGGTGGTCAAAATCTATACACAACATCAAGACAACTGCACTACGGAACTGGCCAATGATCTTGCCTAGCCCATATTTAGAAGAAAAGGGTATTACTCAGCTTTCCAATCTATTGGGGAGCATAGATCAAAACCTTCCTTAGGAAGTATTTCAGTGCACAACAGATACCTAACGTGGTTTATTATTGTCACTAATCGAATTCTTAACGATGTAGGCTAAGCCATTCTCCTTATACGCTGCCTTTAAAACTTACTAAGAACAAACCAAGAACTAGAGAAAGTTAAAAAAAATCTACAGTCTACTTGTTAGCACATCTTCATGCCATGGTGATTTGATCAGTGATTTGATAAGTATAGATCACAACCCTGGATTTAATCCAGGGTGGCCCACTTCTAAAATGACCCATTTATAACAAAGGTCTCTCTGTTGGATATGTCAAGAGAGTTAAAAAAAGAAAAATGCTACCAGTATCAAGCACTTTTATTTAGTGAGGCATTGCAGAGAAATGGAACTGCAAACCTGGAGACATTCTCAGCCCAGCTTTACTAGTCATGTGAGTGTAAACAAGTCAGCAAGCTTTCCTGAATTTCATTCTCTCTGTCACTATAATGAAATTAGTATTCCCTCACACTATTCCACAGAGAAGTCCTAAAGAATAAGGAACACAATATAAGTATCGTAAAATGCCATAAGCTTCTTGGAGAAAAGACTCGAAATGTCTTAAGGAAAAACAATGCAAAATTAACCCTACTTAGGGTAGAATATTTACGAAGGAGATTTAGGCTGCTACAAAATAAAATATTCTCTTCGAATTCTTACAAGTTTTGAACATAACACTCACCACAGTAGAAAGTGGAAAGACAACCTACCCCATGTTCCCATCCATTAGAAGAATCGTGTTGTATATGTGAGAAAATATGAAGAGAAAGAGAATTGTGCTGAAGAACATTGTCATCCATGACCCATGATCCTCTCGAAACATCTTTAACCGGAGCAACTGACCTGCAATATAAATATTATTAGAAATCAGTGTATATCGTAATTCCAACTTTATACATCTTTGCTTTATTTTGGCGAATCTCTATTATCTCACTATATTCTGAAGTCTTTGCCATAGGACTGGATTATGAGTGAGATCACTATATAAGGTCCTTTCTGCTATTTTACAAATGTGTGATCACGGATGAAGTCCAAGATAACCCCTGTATCATTCTAGAGCAAATAACACTAACATGAGATTCTGGTACACAGAGATCATTCACTATGCTGGGGTAAAAACGAAGTCAATTAGAGCACTACTACCTGCTATTTTCTACTTCACAAACATGTTTTGGTTCATTTATACTGAAACTACTTAAAGTGAATGGTAAAGACATTGCATAAATTCCATATAATTCCCTTTGCTTCCATGGACCCATTCCCAACAGTGGCCAGGCAATAAAACCAAGGTAGACCTCACTTATACAAAGATCCAACTGATCCATCTGTCAGAAGAGACAGATGACTTAACCTTACTCTTAGATAACCATGTACAGGCGTGGGCACAAACGTGTGTGTTGGCAAGGGGAGTGTGTGTATGTGTGTTATGGAGCTTGATGTGGCTCCAGCACAACGTAATTCCCACCCTGATGCCTAAAATTTCACTTACAAAGATAAATGCTAAAATTGGAAAGGACGTTAGAATGCAAATATTTCAAGGAGTAAAAACATATTAAGATGAACACTAAAGTAAAAATTACTAATACCAGAATTATTCCAGAGAAATGTTTTGATTTATGATAGAGAAGAGAAATGAAGGCATTAGTATCCTTAAAGGTGAGGAAGATGACAAACCATGTGAGAAAGAAAAAAATAAACATATGTCACCCTGGATTCTCCTAAGGTAAACTTTGTCAATTATACTGATCTCTATTCCTGAGAAAATATATCTAAATAATGATAAGGGAGATGATACACATATAGGAACTACGATTAAAATAGGCTAGGCCTGAAATCTTACAGTTGAATTTCTCAGTAGAGAAAATATTCCCTTTTCATTCACAATACGTCAAAGTTATGAAAAATATATATATATTTCCACCTGGAAATTATCTCTCTAGGGATAGACAGTAGCTCTCATGTAGGTTACTGAGCATAGGAAGAAATAATCTTTTAAGATTTAACTACTAAACTTTCCCTTGTACCTCACTTTTATTAAAAATAGGACTTTAGATTTCATTTAGAAATCAGGTTACCAGAAACATTACCCTAGCTAAACTTTAAATGGAGCCAAAAAGGGAGATCTCGTTCCATCATCTGGCCAGACAAACAAAGGGCAATCTGAAAGTTGGGGGAATGTGAATTATAACAGAAGAATGTCCAAAACTTTCTACGAAGCAAACGATACTAGCACTGAAAATAACTTTATAGAACGTGTTGACTAATTGAATCAATAATTATGGAAAGTCAGGGATTTGTAAGTCTCCACACAATACATTGACAGGAATATTATAAATAGATATTAAGCATAGAATGCTTGAGAGTAAAAAACACATGCCACAAATATCTTAAAGTGAACTTAAAGAATATTATTCATTCATTGAATATTTAATGTGGGCTTATTGCATCCCAGCCTTGGTTTTAGGTGTTGGAGATAGAGCTGTTAGCAAGGCAGGAAGAGGTTCGAAGTCAATCATCTTTTGGGTATCTAATGAAAATGTGACCTTATTTTAGACTCATGGGCTGTCTTTGTTCAAGGTCCCCTTTGCTGCAAGTCCTTTCATCTTCAAACCAAGACCTATTTATTTAATTCAGCAGTTTATATTGAACAACTGCAAAGACCAGCAATTAGAGTTCCTTGAAAATTTAAATGTGAATTTTCTTCTTAACATATGCACATGTCAAAAAAATCACTAACGGATGTACTTTAAAAGTCAAATAATAATGCTGACGATTTAAGAGTGCTTTGAAAATAAAACAGATGGATTAACTATACACTGGCTGAAATAATACAAAGTTAGTAAAAAGTGTAACATGACAGTACCATTTATGCTGTCATTGCCAAGCTTATTGTCTGGCACTAATTTCAGTCATTAGAGTCATTAGAACACAATGGCAGGTTAACACAGCTTGATATTCACTTGAAACACACTATAACAGTGCTGCAATATATTAACGCCAATACTTGTGTGACCCAAATGTTGAGTCAAATCACATTACAAAAATTTCCCATAAGCTTCTTCAAGGTGAGCTCCTTGAGTTTCCATCCTAATGCTAAAAACACATATACATAGACTGCCATCAGTGGACTGCTCTCATAAATGACTTCCCATGCAATCTAATCAAACTAAGAACTTCAGAGTAACCTGAGGATGTCACAGGAAAATGTGCTGTCTGTGCTCTGGAGTGTCATCATACATTTGGCTTGCCTATGACAGTAGTGGCTTATAACTGCTACCCTGGCATAATTATTAATAGTGCACCCTTCGTTTCTTAAGTCGACTGGTTTGGACAATAAATTATATGCCAACTTTCCTATAGGTCACAGAATTCAGAATTCTGAATTCATTCTAACACTTTCCTTTAGAGGAGTTTCAGGAGAAAACTAAGTGAAAACAGTCCTGATAGGTCAACAGAAGCAAAAAACATCACTAAGAGGGGTACATTTCTGACAAGGTCATAACTGACTTTTATTTGAATCATAGATATATTTGTAAATCTGAGTGTAAGTTATTAACAAAATCTGTCTTGGACTATATGGACAATCACCTTTGATATGGTGAACGTAATTGGAAAATAAATTTTAAAATAACCAGAAGCATTAAGGTGGTACACAGGCCTACACGTGTATTGGAGATGAGAGTTGGGGGACACAGGGAGTGACTGTTATGAATGTTGGTTAAAGTCAACAGAAATGGCCTAAAACCTCAGACTCTTTCCTGGAAATACAGTCGGTTTAGGACTACTAAGATGTCAAAAAATTCTAACAAGATTAATGACCTTAAAGCATATTAAAAAATATATGATGAGCCCACATATATTGTAAAAGATAGAGGTAGAAAAGTGTAAGAGTATTACAGAGAAACTGCTTGATTTCTTGGCTTCTTTGCTGCTGTGTTCTCATCAGGAAAAGAATGGAAAGGAACATTTCTTTTCTACCTCACAGCCAGACTTTTATTGTGAGTTCTGGGCCTCTTTTCTTCAGGAGTGGTTCTCACAAGGAGGCCTTGAACAAAGAAATAAACTAAACAATCTCAGAAGAAAAGCAGAAGTGTTTGTGCTTCCACATAAGAGATGGGGGTAGCCCTACTCCTGGGAAGTTGTTAAAGCAGGGCTAGATAGATAGATTGAGGGCTTCTAGTTTCAGAGAGGATGCAAAGATTTAGGTCTCTAAAGTGACAGAACCTCATTTAGGTTTGATTCCATGGACACTAGTGAAGGCCAAAGTATTAAGGGTCATGACCTTGGAAGTCAGGTAAGGAGACTGAGCTGGTCGCAAGAGATTAAGGCCAGTAGGACAGCCACTCACCTTCACTGGGAACACAATGACCTGGGTAGGATCCAAGACATCTGTTGAAGGAAGTCATCAAGAGGACATGACCACCAGCTGCCTCATAAGCTGCACCCAGGCAATAGGAGGCTCCTCACACCCTCCCCTGGCCTTGGAATGTACATTCTGCCCACCATTCCCACAGTGGGAGCTGTACTCAACAACACAGGCTTTGGGAGCAATGTGTTGTTGAGACCATCCGGATGGTATACGTGACTGAACTGGAGGCTTGGAGATCTATTCAACTTGTGTCTGCCCAAGATAATCCTTGTATGCAAGTTCCTTTGCTTATTAACACGGCCACCTAGCAATCGGGAGTGGTCTGCCTCTTTCTTTGGTCTCTCCTTGCCCCTCATTGTACAGTGGCCAGTTTCAGATTTCATCCAGGAAATTCCTGAGGTTATGAAGCAACTCTCTTAGACATCACAGTGCTGAAGAAGTGGCAGAAGACCATCATGCCAAGCAGCATTAGGAGAAGGGGAGGACAAGTAAATACAGACTGAAGGACTAGTTTTCAGGACCCTGGGACTTCTTTAAACTTTAGAGATAAAAAACATGATCTGAAAAATTACCAATATTGTACTCTCTGCTCACCTATACTCTTCCTGTGAGTCCTCCTGTATTCCCTGTGGGCCTTAAGATGCAGGTCAGAGATGACTTCCTCTAGGATGTAATCTTCATGGTTAAATATTTCATATACTAGAGTAACAGTCAGAAAGAGCTCGTGGGACGGACTCTTTCAGTGAGTAGTAAGTTCCCTTCGGAGCAGACAAGGAGGTACGGCCAGGTATAGTTTAAAGGGTTGGACTTTTTTTTTTCCCCTGCTTTTTCTCCCCAAATTCCCCCAGTAGATAGTTGTGTATTTTAGTTGTGGGTCCTTCCAGTTGTGGCATGTGGGACGCCGCCTCAACGTGGCCTGAGGAGTGGTGCTATGTCTGCGCCTAGGATCCAAACCAGCGAAACCCTGGGCGGCTGAAGCAGAGCACATGAACTTAACCACTTGGCCACGGGGCCAACCCCAGGATTGGACTTTTACGATCCTGACCAACTCAGGGATTGTAGGATTTGTTTTGTCAGTAAGAGATTAGCTCAAAGTGTGCTAACTCAAAAGACTATTGGTTAGAATAAAAAAGAAATTATCCTTACCCATTAAAAGAAAAAGTATTCCTCCTTATGTTCTGTCATTGTATGCCTAATATACAAAAGGAACCTAAAGTAACACATTGACAATATTCTTTAAAGGCCAAGCTAACATTTAACATTTTAAATATTAGAATACTTGACAATAAATGTAAGCCCTATTTCTTCTGCCTAGAATAAGAGAATAAAAGATAAAATAAAACTGGATCAGAGCACTTGAAAATGAACTGAACTTCACTTCCAATCAGACTATTATTTGTGTAAATTTATAGTTTATAAGAACCTGATGTGATTTGTTTAAGGTTTACTAGTTGAAAAATGGCAACAGAATTAAAAAAAAAACTAAAATAAGAGAATTATTCTATGGATGGGACATCATTAAAGAAAATTATCTTACAAAACACACTGGAATATCATTAGGGAGAAAGGATGTTTTAGTTGTACAAACATGGCTTTATATACTAAGACCATAAAACGTGCACCCTAAGGCACCATTCCATTAATATTCAGATCAAATCTCGTTATTTCAGTGTATAGAGAGAATTTAAAAACTGAACAGCTGGTTATCATCCCTTATTAGGAGTAGGAGCTTACACAGAAAATGTTTGTTATTCACTGAATTTGACAGGAAATCAAATATTGAGAATTGAAATATAATCCCATATAACACTAAAAATATGTATTACAACATGCAATTCAAAAGAGATTCTAGAAAGAAAGGAAAACAAGGCCACGGTCAGAAACCCAGCAAAAATAATAGCGATGTTAGATCTAGAGCTGAATGTCAATTTCAAAAGCACATGTATTACAATAAATTTTTAATAACGGGTATATCTATTAAACAAACACACATTGATATAAATTACTCTCTACAGGAAAAACAGTAATAAACTTTCCATTTTATTGATAAAGTTCAAATATTATATTTTCCTATTATAATATGCCTATTTCCATTAGACCATTCTTGACACTAACTGACTTAAATTGCTTATTAGTGCTCACGAGGAAAAAACACAATTCCAAATGGAAATTCATTTATTATTATCTATTACTTTTCCTTTTAAGGAGAAACTAGCCATTGAATAAAAAGAATTCTAAATTAACATTACATCTTGGCTTGTAGGCCAAGATGCGAGTTAGCAGTACACTTAATTTATGCATACATATAATATTCTATAATTTTAATGAAATCAATTTGTTCTATATTTTCTAGATATGTACTAAGTGGAATCATATTAAATAGCATTTTTTTAAGGTCAGAACCCATCAAAAAAGTAAAAGTAAACAAAATATTTTCTAAAATGTTAGAGGTTGTTGTCATTATCACAATTTTTTGAAATTGGCAATGGGATAGAAATCACAGCTCCCTACTCTTAAAAATTAACATCATCACTACTATTATGAAATTTTCATATCTTCACCATTATGTTGATGTCAGTTTTGAAAAACAATAATATTTACACTTTTAAAGTAGGTCTGCATTTAATTATATTAAATTATAATTAGGTTATATTAATCCAACTAAAGGGAAGAGTTAAATTGTCAAAACTAATCCCCTGCAGGCTGATCCATGATTTCAAGCAATCCTGATCAATCACAAGGCTTGGACATCAGCAACCTGATCATAGGTGGGATGGAAGCGACAGAAGGATCTTGTCCTCCCACAACCATAAATACTGGGAAGGCAAAGCCAGGCCAGAGGACGAAATTCTGCCATGTCACCCTCATTTCCAGTATTCTTATTCTTGGTATCTTTGTAGTCAAGTCTCTCTCTTTCACTCCCTTCTTCAATCCTGAACTGTTTTCGTTCACAGCTTTTCATAAGTCCTCTAACCCTTTCTTGTACTTGCTGTACTTAACTGGTTTCTTGTACTTGCAAACTTGCTATTTTCTTCTGCTATTCCATTTACAGATATACTAAATAAAGATATTAAAAATTCATAATGGGGTTTCCAGTTCCACATATCAGGAGCTTGAAAGTCGCCACTATGTCCTAACACCAAGGATAAAGCTGAACAAATTGAAAAACCAACAACTCCTTTAAGATCTGTAACCAAGACGAGGACACAGTGCAAACCACTGCCCTCAAGACTGGAGAGAAAGACAGACGGAGACAGGGAGTCACGGCTTACTGGAGTAGAAACTCACAAGAGAAAACTGCCTGGGAAAACAGCACAGGGGCAGAAAACTTGAACTGTTATTAACAAATTGCTGGAGGCTCAGTGGAGACAAGTCTGAAAGTTAAAAACTCCAGGGCACCCAGCCATAGGAGGGCCCCCATGATTTTGTGAATTATACCTCCAGATGCTCAACCAAATTCTCACGATAAACGCTGCAGTAAAATCCCCTAGTGCTTCCAGCAGGGGGAAAGGAAAAGGAACCATCATGAAATGTACCAGAACATTCTATTCTTCTTAAAAAGACCTGCCTGCAGGAGAAGTTACTTCACCAGACCTAACTTGCTGAGGTTCTATCAGAGCCTCACTGACCTGGGGAAAGGAAACACCCAACTCCAGCCCCCTCTAGCCATCCTCTCCCACCTAAAGGGGAGCTAGGGGAACTAAGAAGCACTTGCGAACTTCACAGTCCAGAGGCATGGGCTCGCTAAAAGACTGAGACCTAATCACAGGACGGTGGAATGCTTCCCCTCTCCCCACACCTTACCACCATATTACTAAAGAGCTATTTACAGCAGTTCCTTTTACCCAGTTCGCCACGTCCACCTATCGGGAAAAAATTACAAGGCATACTAAAAGGCAAAAAGTAGATTTTGATGCTTATGATAGTAGCTCATGTGGAAAATTCTTAATTTGGTTGATAATATTTTCATAACAAAAATATTCATTTACTACACATTTGTTGAGCACCTACTATATGCCTGGCCAGTATTATGTACTGTACAGATAACATAATGTAAATATAATATAAATGTAATTATGAAAACACAGCAAATGTACATTTTCATGCATCGCAAAGGGGGTAGGAAGCAAGTAGAATAGTAGGCTAAAAATGAAAGGGTACTAGAGAGCAAATTTAAAATCTAGGGTTACTTTAGGGCCAAAGGCCCATAAGAGTACCAAGGAAATGAAATAAAACTAAGTCTGGGGATACTTCAAATTAGAGGAACTGAAGCTGAGTCTCCACAGTAAATCAGGATCCTCCAAAGGGTCTACAGTTGGAAGCCTTTAATCAAGGGCTAATTTCCCCCTCTACTATCCTTCTGAGTACTCTACCTGACAGACTATAAATTGCAAGATTTTGCCTCTCTGACTTGTGGAGACACAAGCTATTCCCAGTCCTGTGTGAACATCAAAGATTTGACCCCTGCTCCTTTTGAGTGGTTCTTTCCCGGCCTTGGGTGGTTTCCTCACATGCCTGTGCTGATCGTTACTCCAGTGACATCTGCAGATCTCTGGAGTTACTGCTCTGTGCCCCTCTCTCCTCTCCAGTACTCTGCCCTGTGAAATCCAGCTGTCTTGGCCTGCCCACACATCCAACTGTGTCTCTTCAACTCAGGGAGAACCCAGGCTCTGCCTGATTTCCTCCTTTCAGCATTGAAGCCAAGAAATTCTCTCCAAGAAGTAAGCTGGAGTAATTGCAAGGCGCACTTATGTCAAAAGACAAAGAGAAGATTTTAAAATCGGAGAGTGAAGACAGATTACTTCAAAGTAACAACAACTATACTGACAGAAGACTTTCCAGTGGTAACAATGAATGTCATGAAACAGTGCTGCAAAGTACTGAGAGGAAATAACTGTCGATCGAGAATTCCACAGCTAGTGAAAGTCTCCGTCATAATGAAGGTTGCTGTTTGAAGGTATCTAACAGCAAACAAAGCAGCCAAGACTTGAGGGCCCCAGATCCCTGACAGAAGAAAAACACAGTTAAATGAGCTCCTGTTTATTGCTGCTCTTTCCTCTGAGATTTACTGATTTTCAGTGTGAGACATAGGGACCAAATGGAAAATTGTGGCCTAGAGTTTGAGGCAGTCTCACTGAGTCAGAGAGACAAAAATTGAAATTCAGGGCTGCAAATATAAACGGGATACCAGGGACCAAAATCCCAGCAAAAGGGAAACTCAGAAAGTGAGCCCAAATTTCTAGCACAATTTCCCATGGAGCATTTGTTGATAACTAAACTATGTAGGTGAGAGGTAAGACGGAGCAAAGAATAGCTAATAAGAGAAAAAAACCTAAGTGTAGCTTTTAGCAGTCTCATGATGCTGAGTAAACAAAAATTGGAATTCAGGCTATACCAAAGTAGAAGATCCTTGAGCAAAGTCCAGGCTTTCCGGCATGGTCTATTACATGAGCAAGGACACAACAGAAACAGATCAATCCAAACAAACCCCGAAACTCAGTCCCTATCTACATGCCAGAAGAAAATTAAATTTTCCCTAGGGAAGATCATATCATCATGAACCTCTACAGTTCTCCCCATATTATCTCTGAAAGTCAATTAAGAAAAATAGTCACACAAGGAAACAAGACAAAAAGTATCACTGAAAACCAAGAGAAAGAAATAGATAATGTAGTAGACTCATTGGTGATGCATATATTGGAGTTCTAAGACAGAAAAGTCAAAATAACTATAATTAATATGTTCAAGAAAATAGATTAAAAGATTATGGATTTTACCAAAGAACTGGAATCTATTTTTTTACATTAACTGGAAAATCTAAAACTAAAAAATAATAACTGAAATTAATAACCAACAGATAGATTTAACAGCAGAAACGTATGTACATACTGTATGCTTACATTTATATAAATTTCTAGAAAACGCAAACTAAGCAGAACAATGGTTGCCTAGAGGTGAGGAGGGAGGGAGAAAGGGATTAGAAAAGTTCGTGGAAAAACTTGGATCTTGACTGTGGCAATGGTTTCACGGATGTGTACATACGTCAAAATTACAAAACTGTACATTAAACATGTGCAGTTTATTGTAGGCCAATTGAGCCTCAATAAAGTTGTTTCAAAATAAAACAACAATAATACTATCTTTTAGGATTTAACACATATGTGGAATTTAAGTTTATGACAAAAACAGGTCAATAGACAGAAGGGGGTAAATGGAGTTAAAAGCCGTAACATTCTTATAAAGTGTAGGCAGTATTAATTAAAGGTAGACTCTAATAGTCAACTGTGTGTGTATTACTCTGTAGGGTAACCACTAAAAGAATAAAAGTATGTACAACTAACAAAGTAATAGAGTGGAAAAAATAAAATATAAAACATACTTGATTTATCCAAAGGAAAACAAAGAGGAGGAAAAAAAGAACTTAGGAAAGATAAGGCAAATCAAAAGCTAGTATAGCAAAATGATAGATTTAAACCCAAATATATCAGTAATTACTTAAGTATAACTGGACTAAATATTCCAACTAAGACAATTGTCACAAGAAATTAAAAGTTGAAGGAAAAATAAAAATTGGGAAAACATATCCCCTATATACCCTAGTTTAAAAACCTTCTAAAGGTTGTACTTCAAGAAAAAGGAATCTGACTCCAGAATGACCTCAGAAGAAATAACAGAGACAAGAAGGAATGGTGAGAAAAGAAACTGATCAAAATGTATCAAATCTAAACAAATATTGTTTGTGTAAAATAATAAAAATATTAATGTCTACTCTGTGGGGTTAAAAAAAGAACTAGGATACTCAATAACAATCTCATGTAGGTAAGAAGAGGTTAATCCCAATTAAAACGTTCTAAGGAACTTTCACCATTTGGGAGATGATTAAGACACTAATTACCTGTAGACTTGCTAGATTTTAAAACATGCATAGTAAAATTTCAAGGGTAGCTGCTAAAAGAACAGGTATTGAATGCATAACTTATAAACCCAATGGAAGGACAGAGGATGATAGAAAGATGAAGAAAGGAACAAACAAATGAAGAAAATTCAATCAGTCTCTTCCTCCCCCAAAAAAAGGAAAGAAAAAAGAAAAAGAAAGCAAAAGCTGTGTAATAGAAAACACAAAAAAAGGTGGTAAATTCAAATCATAATATAAATGTAATATATTGATCTTACTAGCCAAAGACAACAATTGTTAGAAGATAGAACTGAAAAATCAAAGATGTGGGTTTCAAGAGATGTGTGTGAGAATACAGCAAGATTGGAAGTAACAGGCTGTAAAACTATATACTAGACAAAACTAAGAAAAAAAATCTCAGATATATATGAATTCTAGACAGATTTTAAGTGAAAAAATAATATTAGGAATAAAGCGGATGATTACATAATGACAAATATTACATTCTCTAGGTAAGTATAAAAATTTTTAACTTGTATTTACTAAATAAGATAAATTCACAATGTATAAAGCAAAATCTGGTAGAACTATAGGGAGAAATTAAGGAATCCACTATCATAGTGTGAGACTTTAACATCCATCTCATTGATTGGTCATGCAGACAAAAAAAAAAATTAACCAAGAAATAGAATATTTAAATAATACAATTAAAACTTGATTTAATGGACTTACATTGAACCCTGCATGCAACAATTAGAGAACATTTTCTTCTAATGTGCATTATAAACTTTAAAAATTGACCACATACTACATTATGAAACAAATGTCAGCAAATTTCAAAGACTGGATATCACACAGACCACATTTCAAAACACAATACAATCAATTCGAAATTAGTAACAAAAAGTTAAATGATTTTTAAATTTCAGTTCAGAAATTTAAAAATACATTTCAGAATTATTCATGAATAAAACAATGCACAAAAATGCTAATGGAAATGAAGAAATATTTACCATTAGATGATTTTCAAAATACTACATATCAAATACGTGGAACACAACAAAAGCATTACAAAGTGGGACATTTAGTCTTCACTTGCTTATACTACAAAAGAAAGCCTGAATATCTATAAGTAAAACCTCCAATTTAAGAAGTAAGAAAAAAGTACAAGAGAATAAACTTGTAGAAAGCAAAAGAAAGGTGATATTAAAGATAAGAGCAAATATTAATTAAATTGAAGGCAAAAATAAAATACAGAGGATTGACAAAGTCAAAAAATTATTCTATAAAACAGACAAATCTAGATTGACTAGATTGATTAAGAAGAAAGAGAGAAGACACTAAAAAATATTAGAAATGAAAAAAGATACATAATTACAAACATAGCAGAGATTTAAAAAATGGACAAATTCCTTGAAAAACATTTAACCTTCAAAAACTGATTAAGGAAGCATAAAACTTGAATCATTCTAAAACTACTAAAGAAATTATTCAGCAGTTCAAACAAACACCTTTTTATAAAGAGAATATCATGGCCAGAGGGTTTGATAAGAGTTCTTTCAAAAATTCAAGTAACAATTTCAATCTTTCACAAACTCTTCTCCTCTAAGATTTTATAATTCATTTAAAAAATCCATTGAAAAGCAGATATTGATTAGGATGCCTAATGTTAATTCAAATCTGAAATTCATATGTTATTATTTTTTCTCATATTTCATCGCTTATGACAAAATTTCTCAAAAGAATTTAAACACAAGGGTACCTAAATTTCTATAAGATAGGAGCTTAGGAGAATCAATCTGATTGGAAGAGGGCAGAAGAGTATTGAATGGCCAGTCACACAGCACTACATGAAGTGTAGGAAAAAATCAGTTATTCACAGATGGGAGGCATATGCCAGGCAGTGTTTAAGCACTGCAGCTCCCTGGGTGCTTCCACTGAGTTTAGGTAAGAATTTCACACTGCCAATTTTGAACTGAATTACTCCATTAAAGCAGCAAAGCTTCCTTGACAGATGTCAGCAATGAATAACTCCAAGATCTATGGAACCAAATCTTAGAGACATGGATTTTTCTAAACATATATTTAATGAATATATACGTTAACAATCTTCTAACTTCAATACTTTTTCAACAAATATTATTTCTGCAGCTATTGAAAGTACTGGGGATACATATGTTTGCCACGTGCTATGTTATGCATATGTGGCAGGTGGCTGGTTTGAGACTAAAGATGGGATTCAAACAGGTCTGATGAAGTGAAAGGAAAGATTGCCAATAACTGCAGTAATTTATTTTCTTGAGCTATTCTAGTTGGATATAAAATGAAATAGGCAAGCCCCAACATTGCATCTAAAGCATGATGGTATATATTATGGTGAAGCTCATCCTGTAGATCCAGGTCTGAGCCCCATGAGACACAGGAATATACTCTTTGGGTTCTTGGAATAAAGTATATAATTCAGAGGTGCAAAAAGGAACATTTTTTTCTGCTTGTGGGTGGAAATCAGTAGAAATTTGAAGTAGGAAGGATTCCGTGGAATCCATCTGTATTTTAGCAGCTTGAGAGTTTGTAAATTTGGGAGCACTGGGAAACCATAGCATAGGTAGGGATCTCAACACCGAGTAGATGAATCTTGAAGCCATAATAATAGCGAGGCACCAGCCTCAAACAGCCCTCACTTCACCTCACCCTCTGGGTAGCAGACATCAACAGAAGGTATAAGAACAGAATGTAACTTCATCAGCCCATATGAAATGCCTCCAGGGACTACAAGAAATGAGTGTTTGAGATTTTAAAGAAGGTTAGAACTTAGAGGTGGCAGAGTCAGTGAAATTGGATTATGCAAAACAAAAAGTGATCCTATAACTCAATTTAATACGTTGAACCAAAACAAACATTTGTAAAGTATGGTAGCCAATCTCCAAGATGGCTCCCACTGAGTCTCACATCTTGCTAGTTACCCCTTGTCTAGTACTCTCCCACACTGAATTATGACTGGCCTGTGTGACCAATAAAATATGGCTGAAGTGACAATGAATGACTTCCAAGGCCAGGTTGTGAAAGACATTACAGTTTCCACCTTGGCCTTTCTCTTGAATTGCTCACTCTGGGGGACATCAGCTGTCATGTTTTTGGGACAAACTGCCCCATGAAAAAATCCACATACTGAGGACCTGAGGGCTCCAGCCAATAGCTAGCACTAAGTTGCCATTTATTTGAGAGAGCCATCTTGGAAGAGAACTTTCCAGTCCAGGCTTTACATGACTGTAGCCCGAGCCAATATATTGACAGCAACCTCATGAGCGATCCTAAGGCAGAACTAGCCAAGCTGTTCTGAAATTCCTCACTCAGAGAAAATGTGAGATCACAAATATTTACTCTTGTTCTAAGCCTCTGAATTTTGGGGTAATTTCTCACACAGCAATAAATAACTCTAAGGCTCTATAATTGTTCTGAAAGCTAATAGGAGCCACTTGAGAATCTGAAGAATGGAAATAACAAAATCAAAGATGACATATGATTTTATGAAGAAAGATCTGAGACCACAAAATAGAAATAAAAGTATAATATTCATAGTGTAAATGCTTACTCTATCTTAATAAAATGTTTGACATTATGATGACAGAGCCAAAGAGCCTTTGTGAAAATAACCTTCACAGCATAAAAGCCTTGAAATAATTGAATAATTTCAAAGGGCAAACTTTGGGTAGTAAATGTCACTAATGATATTTTCTTTTGATCTCTACTATAATTCACATAATGTGTCACATTTTTTTATCATATTATGTATCCTGTTAGTTAGAGTCTTGATACCTATATTACCAATAAAATAATAAATATGGAAGTTATTTGAGATGATCAGTGTCTCTGCAAACTGAATGAATAACAATGCATTGTAATTTAGATGTAGGTTTCTTTTATCTTTAAGTATGCAGGCAATATTGCTTCTGAGTTTTAATCTACTGAGATTTATAACTTATCTCAGATACAGAAAGAATAAACAAGCAAAACAAATAAGGCACCACACCATACTCTGAAGAGCCAAGAAACTGCATTTACAGAAAAGACAGAAAGATATGCAACACATTGGAATCCACAGCACCATTTTTGCTTGAAATTCTACTCCTACTGAATCCACTATTTTATCTAGTTCTTATTTAATAGATACATATAGAGTGTTATGGTCTTCTCGGCTGTGTATGAGTCTTTTATTAAAGAGTAACTTAGCCATTATCCTAAGCTCTGATGACTATAATTTAATATTTAATATTTATATAGTATAAGTTGTCTTCTCATCCTGAACATCACAACTGTATCTCTCTGACTTAATCACTGTTGAATATCACTGATATTTAGTTTTCTGTATATGAGGGCATGAAAAATTTGTGGTTAGAATATTGGTATATTTCTCAATACTTTCAAATCAAAGAATGTTCCCATGCTCAATGCAGTTACATGACTACACAAAATCAAACTGACTATTTTTATAGCACCCCAACTTGAAACTATGATGAAAAAATTACGTTTTTATATATTCAAGTATGCAAACCAGCAACATTAGAGAGATTAGTAAGAAAATCCTCCCAAATATAATCTCATTTGAATTAGTCTCTTGTACAGTCTTAGAAACAGTTATTGTCAGCGCTTGGGGGAAGTAATAATTTATGATGAGTTGGTGGTAAAGAATATTGATATTGTAACAGGCCAGATGCTGCTGTGGTTTATCATTAACATTAAGACAAACGACAATATCAACTGCAGGAGCACACTGGGGTTCAGTGTCACATTTGTGAAATTGCCAAGGTGTGACCAGATGCCACCCTAGTTTGCACATCAAATACATGAAAATAATCATTTTTATAGCTCATTTTGCACAGCAAAGCATTACCCGAAATCTCGAGTATTCCTTTTATTAAATACGTCAGGATAAATCCATTATTACTGTCCATACCATTTTTTCTAATCACCAGATTATCACAAAAGGATTAACACTGCTAGGGGGAATGTCCATCCCCTAGGCCAGGTTGCTTCCTTCCAGGTAGAGAGTGCTCCACCACATCTATCACTCCTAACCTCTCTCCACTTCTGGGGAAAAAGCAACTTATCTGATTAATCATTTGGGAAGAAGAAAATTGGCATGTATAGCTTAGTACGTTTTCTCCAGAGACCAAATCTCTCCTGAAGAGCACCCCAAATTCTGCTCCACTCCTCCAGGCGAGGTGTGTCAGTGCAGTACTGCCTGAGACTGGGGAAGCCTACTTAGTTCTGGAGTTTAGTACTAGGAAGCGCCCTTGCTTGCAGATACAAGTCACATTCTCCAGTCTACAGTCTTTCAGAACAGAGGTAATATTTTGGTCACCATAAGCTTTATGTTTGTCTCATTTCTTTATTTTTTTTTAATTTTTCCTTTTTCTCCCCAAATCCCCCCAGTACATAGTTGTATATTTTTTTAGTTGTGTGTCCTTCTAGTTGTGGCATGTGGGACGCCTCCTCAGCGTGGCCCTGTGAGCGGTGCCATGTCCGCACCCAGGATCCGAACCGGCAAAATCCTGGGCCGCAGAAGCAAAGCACACGAACTTAACCACTCGGCCACAGGGCTAGCCCTTCATTTCTTAATTTATTTAGAACTTGGGTAGATAAGAGAGGTGCTTCTTACTGAACCTCCTAAAGGATTTAAAAACATCAGTGATAAGAATAACCAAATATTCTACAAAAAAACAAAATACAACAACCCAGACACTAATCAGCATTTTCATGAGCCCAACTTTTATACTCATGTAAACCACCTACGTTGATTGAAGTTACAATAAAGAGATTCAAAGAAATTAGGCAAAGGTAAGGTCAACAAACTAACATGGCTTGACCAAGAAAACCTCACAGCAAAGGTGATTTCCACACCAAGTGGAACATAATAATAAGATGATGTCATGCCAACATTAATTCACCAAATTCATCATCTTATTGTAATGCCTTTGCCTTATAAAAACACATATAAACCATTAAGTATAATTAAATCAAAGAACAAATAAGGGCTAGATTTGCCTGCATGTTAATTTCAGATCCAGTAGCATTCTACCTTTTCCGCCACTATCAGGAAGTCATCAGGGGTGCCTTATTTTCTAATATGTCCTTAAGAAGCGAAAAATTAAAAATAATTAGAATTCATAATTAAACTTTACAGACAATTAAGTTACTGCTCCAATCTCTAAATTTATACCCCTTCCTATTAAGAGAATCCATTGCATGCATAGTGCCTTATAACACCAAAGAAAAGAAGAAACTAGACACGTGTTGAGAGAAACCAAAGTCTGTGATATATACTTTACTTATCGGTTAAATCCAACAAAAAGACTCCTTTTTTGGTGCTTTTCCCTGGTCCTGTTGAGAAGAGGTGCTCTAGTGTGGGCAATTTGGAGAAAGACAGATTTGGGACTATATACAGCAGAGTTTAGGAAGAAAGGTCACCTTGAGAGCACGAGTGTGGGCATTTGGGAGACATAGTAATAACAAGAGGAAAGCAGTCAAATAGAGGTAGAGATGGAGAGGTACCCAAAATAAGAAAGTCAGTGATTGAAAAGAATGTCAACTATGCAAAAAGACAAAACGCATTTATTCAATGAATATTTGTTGAGCGACTCTATGTATAGCCTAACCTTAACTGCTGTTGTGAATATCAAAACTGCTCCTTCCCTCAAGGAATATGACATTTAGTTGGGGATATGAGATGCACAGAAATCAAAAATAAATAACATTAAAACAAAATAGGATGAAATAACAATTGAGTTGTACAGGAAATTTAATACATGAGAATAGAGAAAAAAGGAAGACAGAATGGAAGAAAGAAACAGTGGAAACATAAAACCTTTATTGACTCTTCCTCTTTGTCAAAGTCTTTTGGATAATATCTCATTCAAATGTCACAGTAAGCACTAGGTATGACTGCCCCCCATTTTGTAGATGAGAAAGTAAAGGCTCAGAGAGATTACATAATGTGTCCAAGGTCACATAGCTAGTAAGTCAGATGTCTAGGATCTAAATCTAGCTCTATCAGATTCCAAATCTTCTTCTCTTTTCACCAGGCAACAATTTTTTTATATAAGAAACTATACACTCATTTGAAAAGATATACGCATCACCATGTTCATTGCAGCATTATTCACAACAGCCAAGACTTGGAAACAACCTAAGTGCCCATCAATGGGTGAACGGATAAAGAAGATGGGGTATATATAGAGAGAGAGAGATATATATATACACACAATGGAATACTATTCAGCCATAAAAATGATGAAATCTCGCCATTTGCAACAATATGGATGGACCTTGAGGGTATTATGCTAAGCAAAATAAGTCAGATGGATAAAGCCAAATATCCTATGATTTCACTTATATGTGGAAGATAAACAAACACACACATAGATGCAGAGAACAGATTGGCGGTTACCAGAAGGGAAGAAGGGAAAGGGAAGCATGAAAGGGTCAAAGGGGTGCATATGTATGGTGATCGATGGAAACTAGACTCTCAGTGGGGAGCACAATGTAGTCTATACAGAAGTAAAAATGTAATGATGTACACCTGAAATTTATATAATGCTATAAATCAGTTACCTCAATAAAAAAGAGAAACTATATATAAAGGAAACCAAGCACCGGAAAATAAGCAAAACACATTCATTTGTCCATTCATTCATCAAATATTTATTGAATATCTTCTCTGTTTGAATACATGCATCTGCTGGGGGAAAATGATCAAAAAGAAAATCATGTGTCTACATTTTTGAAGCTTCGAGGCTAGACAGTAGGTAGGTAGAGATAGACAGATAGATAGATAGATAGATAAACCAACAAATACAAATACCATAGAGCTGAGTATGAAAAGTGCAACAGAAAAACTAGGAAATGCTATATGGTTCAAATGAGGAAAGATCACATTATTTTAAGAGAATCAATAAGGGCATAATAAAAGATAGAAAGGCAGGCAGGTTTATTATAAGTGGAGCCAAAGACTCCAGTTATGGAGGACAACATGAGTAAAAGATGTGGAAAGCAAATATAGATCAAAGACTAACAAAAAGCAGTAGTGTAAATAAAGTGTACACTACAGGGAGTGTACTACAGAAGCGAAAGCAGAAAGGTAAACTGGAGTCAGACTGTGGAAGACTTCAAAGATGTGGCTAAGTATTATACTCAATTTTGAACACAATGAATAATCAGGCTTCCAAGCAGAGAAGAGGCACTCTCTGAACTATGCTTTGGAAGATAAACTTATACAAAGTCCTCCATCTTGTAAAGGATGAACTTCAAAAGGCTACTGAAACAACACAGTGAAAAGCACTAGGTAGGATGGCAAAAAGAACGAAAAAAAGGAGGGAGGGAGGAGGCGCAAAGACATTTAAGGGATGAAATCTATAATATTTGGTAACTGATAGCCTGTTGACAATAAAGGAGAGAAAAGTCAGGGCATGGCTTCAGTGTTTCAAACTCAGGAAATGAGGAAATGGTAATGTCAGTAACAGACAAGGGGGAAAGGCAGATTGACTGCTGGGTCCGATGCTGTGGAGGGAAGGAATGGGAGACTGAATGTGGAGTTCCAGTAGAATATCTGAATGGAGAGGTCCTAAAAGATTTGAGATGGCAATATCATGAGTGATGCTGGACCTAGAGACATAAACTTGGACTGCATCAACCTAGAGATAATCAGAGAATTCTTGAGAGTAAATAAAGTCACCAAAAGAGAGAGCATAAAGTGAGGAGAGAGGAAAGGAATAGAGAGGAGGGCTAGAGATACAACACTGGAGATTCCGAACTATAGAAACAGCTATTTCATGCGGTTCACTGAATACTTGCAGGAAACTGGTAGTTAAAGAACCGAAAAGGAGACCAAGAAAAGGCAGAGTAATATAGTAGATCATGCTCATCATGGAAATGAAAGAAAACTTCAAGAAGAGCAGTTAACAGTACCAAACTGTACAGAGGTTAACGAGAGTGAAGACAGGAAAGAGGATTTGGTGTGTAAATGGTCAATTGGGACCGAAGAAGGCATTTTCAGAAGCATGGCAAGAATGTTGAAGTGTGGGGCCGGTCTGCTAGTGCAGCGGTTAAGTTCCCACGTTCCACTTCAGCGACCCGGGGTTCGCTGGTTCGGATCCCGGGTGTGGACATGGCACCGCTTGGCAAGCCATGCTGTGGCAGACATCCCACATAGAAAGTAGAGGAAGATGGGCACGGATGTTAGCTCAGGGCCAGTCTTCCTCAGCAAAAAGAGGAGGATTGGCAGCAGATGTTAGCTCAGGGCTAATCTTCCTCAAAAAAAAAAAAAAGAATGTTGAAGTGGTTTGGAATGCTGGTGAAGAGAAACAGCTGTGGAACTCGGTAGAATGCAGGATAATTCCCACTGTTCAGGAGGCAGGTATAAAGCCAAGGGCAACAAAATCCACTTGGGGCGCTGTACCAAGCAAGCATCAAAATAGTCTAAAAAAAAAAAAGAAAGAAAGGAAAAGAAATGATCTAGAGCCCAGAAAGCATTTATCTTGAAAAATAAAATCAGAAGTAGCCTCTAATTAACTAACTACTCAGTTATACAGAGCTGTCCAAAAGGATTAGCATGGTGAAATAACCTTGCGTTGACGCAGTGATTAATGCTCAGGTGAGATTGGCACTGAACACCTTTACTGTTAACCTTTGTACGAATTTGGTGACAAGTTAAAAAAGACAAGTCAAAAAAAGTTTTCAAAATCGCTGCAAGAGATATTCTAAAAGTGGAACAAAAAATATGATTGCTGACGACATAAAAATAACGATCAACTTTAATCGAACTATACCAGATGGAGTCTGCATACACAAAAAGGGCTGTGTTGCTAATTATAAAAAAAAAAAAAAGAAACATTTGGGCGAGGACAGAATGATGTCCCTTGTAACAGTGATCACAGCACTCCGCTGGGGGTCTTATGGCAGCAGGTAGGCAATATTTTTGTCAAATAATGTGAGTGGGTCTGACAGTGATGTTCTATCACAGGCTGTGTCCTTGATGATAAGAGCGTTCTGGTGGAGCAGAAATAGAAACTGAAGGATTTTCCTGCCCACTAGAGAAGAAACTAAGATATCAATCTAACAAACTGTGAGGATGACTCAGGCACAGACCAGGCAACTGGAATAGAGATCAGAACAGAATCCAGAGATTGAAACAGAAATCTAAGTCAACCTCAACCAGCCAATATCAAAAATTACAACCTCAGTCAACTAGATGATAAGACGAGGGCATTGCTGAGATCCCTCACCTCAGCTCCAACATTCTGAGTTTAAAAATCCTCATAAAAATTTTTGCTTTTTGCGTGATAAAAATCTAAAAGAAAACTAAAATTAGAAATCAACAAAATAATTGGCTTGAAAATTCAGGGAAGAATTATGAAACTTTCTGGTTTTATTTTAAACCAGGAAATTTAACATAAAAATAAATTAAGCTAAAAACTATACATGTCTGTTTATGATGTGCATAATGCGTAAAGGTGAGGGCTCAGGAGACAGACAACCAAGGCTTGAATCCTGCTTTAGCCATTGCCCATTGGGGTGACCCAGAGCCAGCTATGTAACCTCTCCCTGCCTCTGGCTCTTCACATACCAGATAGGGGTAATAATATTAACCACATCATCGGATTGCTGTTAGGATTTACATCAATCACTTACTCAAGTGCCTCACACATGGCATGCACTCAAGGTGAGTTATTATTATTATTATTTTATCTCAAAATCAATAAATCAGATTTGATCTCTGCATGCAACTCATCTTTTCCACTACTGGGCAGAGAAGGTCTTAACTGGTTTCAGATAATCTGAATATGTTCTAGGAGGTTGCAACCTTAATATAGACCTAATTGTAGCAGTAAAAAAGGATGTACCATTGGGAGGAGTAGCAGAGGGAAGTGAAGGCTTTAACACTGAGATTGTATCATTAGAGAAGAAGCCTACATCTACATCAGGCCAACAAGAAATCAAAAAGAGCCAGAGGCCCTGTCCAGTATATCTACCTGGCTCACAGTTTAGCCCCTTCAATCCTAGGGAAGAGAGGAGTCCTGCGATGGAGTAGGAAAGCTGCAAGAGATAACCAGGACTTTTTCATCCCAGGGGCACCATCAGGACCAAGCAGTTGCATGTTCTGGCAGCAGTAATGCAACACCACTTCACTGTGTTTGCCTTTCTGACACTGTAGAAAGATTTACACACTAAGATGCTCACATTGGAGTGCTATAAATAGTAAACAAAGGCAGCAACCGATGAACATCCTAAATATTCAACGAAATATCATGGTGCGATAAGATGATAAAATCATGCAGCCATTAAGATGCATTTATAAATGCATGACCTGTAAATGAATGACCCAGCGGAGGTGAAATTATAATAAATATTGAATATACAGTGTAAGTTCAAGTTTTATAAATAAATATTCCTAAGAAAATATGTCAAAATATTAACAATGGTGGTCTCTAAATGGCAGGATTACAAGAAATTTTTCTTCCTTGAACCTTGCTACATTTTCTAAATTCAACACAACATTCTTGTTTTAGCTTAATAATTTAAGCAATGGTTTTAAGAAAACAAAGAGGTTAGCACACTTGGCATTAAATCACTGAAAACAGTTGCCAGTGCAAAGCAAATAGTTGGAACAGAAAATCCCTCCCCTCTCTCCAATCTTTTTCCCTTGCTATCTTTCTCCCTCTAAGCTCTCCCTCTTCTGATGGCCAAAGAGACCAACATTATCAGCTTGCCCCAAAATATGGCTGGGGAGAGAAGAATGAGTTAGTAGTGGCTATGAATTTATCCTCCCCTTTTTTCTTACCCAGTCCTCACCCTCTCTCTCTGCCACTATTTACCATCTTTTCCTTCTTTCATTTCTTTCCTTCTTTCTTTTCTTTCCTTTCTTCTTTCTCTCTCTTCTTTTCTTTCCTTCTTTCACTCTCTCTTTCCTCCTTCCTCCCTTCCTTCTTTCCTTCCTTTTCTTTCTTAATAATGGAAGCAAACTTTCTCTGTCCTCCTAGGCCTTACTTATATTAGGCAATTCTGGGGCTAGTAGACAGCCATTATCCTGGGACTAAGGTGCAATAAACCCTTTGTGGCCAACCCAGAGTGTTTGGCTATGCAAAGTTAGTCACTGAAGGGGATGTAGACCGATTTGCACAAGGAGCACTAAGGTTTAAGTCAAGGAGATTTATCAGGTGGACTAGACAAGGTCAAGTGGCAAAGAAGGGTAATAAAGCTTTAGAAACAAAATTTCCCTGAGGCAAAAAGAGCTATGGCTGATGAACTAGACTCAAAACAAGATGACCAGGGTCCATAGAAAAGGGTCGATTTTGCTCTGTCCTCCATTTCCAGCCGCCTGATGCAGTGCGTGGACCCTAGGGGGCAATGGCTGGTCATGGGAATATTAACTGAAGGAAGAATCCAAGTGTGGAGCATCTTTGGTGAATATCGTTGAAGGGTGGCTACATCTCCCTCAGAGTTAGGACCTGGACCTTGAAGGCAATGCAGAACACGGATATCTGTGGGCCTAGAAGGGACCATCATTCAACACTGACATGGTGTGGAAGCAAAGAAGAAATGGCAATACCACTATTCAAACATCAGTGCTTTGCCCTGGGGAGTAGAAGTCAGTCAGACTATCCTTTTAGAGTACGAGCTGCTGGAGTTCTTGGGCAAATCAAGAGGAGAAGGAAATCTCAAGAAGGAGATACTAGACTTTCTGACATGCAGATTTATAATTAGTTTTAATTTAAATTTGCTGAGGGGTTGGGGGTGCTGAACTTATACCACAGAGTATTAAAGAGTGACTCATAACTGTTACACTATGAACAAAGCCAAAAATGATCAAATCCCTACCCTCTGAAACCTCCAGCTTCTTCTCCCTTTGATCCCAAAGTTTCCATATACCCAAATACTTTCTAGACAGTTCCACAATCCAAAATTGAATTGATTTCATGAATGAAAGAGAGGGGAATAAAGAGGAACCACTGTTACTGCCCAATTTCATCCATCCTGGCATTCTTCCATATGCAGATTTATCAGTCACAGACTGTAAAAGAAACCCACTGCTCCTCATATCTTTCTCCCTCACTCTCTCTATCACGCATTCAACCAAAGGCTGAAAGCTCCAATGGCAGGGACTGTAAGCTTTTGTTCTCAGCTGAATACCCAGCACAATGCTCGGCACATAGTAGGAGCTCCAAAATTATTTGTGAAATGAACGAATTAGTTCATTCAATCATCACACTGGACCTGGAGCAGGGATAAGGGAGTATAAACTGTGTTCACAATCTAAAGGAAGAATGAAGAGTGTGTGCATCAGCACTAAGACTCTTAGACTTGCAGGTCTGAGAAGGGGAGTAAGTACTGATGGGGAGGAAGAGGAGCAAAACCAAAGCAGAACCAGAGCAAGTTTACTTGGTTTTTTCTCCACAGATAAGTTACTAGCAAGCCCTCCAAACCTATCCTCTCTAACTCCTTCATGTCCCCCACTCCCCCACATATTGGTTATACATCAGGCTGTAGGATCAGGGCTTGCACTTAACTGAATTTAGCCAAAGCCTTCTCCTGTGATCCTTTGTCTACCCCAGGATGCACCAAAGAGAACACAGAAAGGATAAAGCATTGCTACCTTTCTCATCTGGGTATTTATACCTAACACCCCAAAAATGTATGGGAGAATTAAGTCTATTGAAATGTATCAATATAAACGGAAGAGACTATGATATGTTTTGTCCTATTAGACAAGACATATTTAATATTCGGTCACTGTAATACTGCTGCTCTCAATTGTATTTCTGCAAACAAAGAAAAAGGAATTATTTTCTTTTGCTATGATGGAAGTGAACAAAGGACTTAATTTAAAAATGACAAGATTTTCCTTTATTCTCTTTTTAAAGGTGTATTGTGTGATTCTGTGCCTTGCATAAATCCAATTTGTATTGATTTTCTAGAGATAATATAGCACAAGTTGTGATGGCAACTTGTCACACAGTGGCAAAAATGGAATGACTCATAAACTTAGAGAACAACTGGATGTTGGGTTTAAATAGAGTGACAGTTGCACACGGTCAGATTTGCCTCCTTCCCACTGTGTCCAGTACCCCTGCAAACGCCATTCTGATAGTCCCAGCCTTGTAACAAGTTCCTCAATGTTAGTGCCCTTCCCCTAGGGGTATAATTAGGTCCTTTATTCACAATGGGATGGACAGGTATCTAAGATAAATTTTATTAGCCTATGTATGTGAATACATGGACGGTAAGAAGTTTAAAATATGATCATAAAACAATATGACATTTTTTAGTGCTAGACATGGTGTCACTTTTGTTTTTATGTTTTGATGTTTAATCTTTATTAAACATAAGGCACTTTGCTGTGGTAGAGGATGAATCGGATCCAGGCAGTGAGCTCAAGGAATTAGAGTTTAGTAGGTACACCTTTAAAGTCAGGTTTCCTCACCAGAGTCCAAGAACGCATAGACAGTTCATGAAGGAGCTTTCAGAGGCCTATAAACCTCTTAAAGGAAATGCCACGTGTCATGTGTTGGTATGTGCATTTGGCAGGGTCAGATGTTTGATAGATACCAAATTCTTGAAAGGAGTGGTGGCCCCAACAAGGTTAAGAACCACTGACTCAGGGCTTATAAAAATACATTATAAAAAGCATTCCATCTCTCAAAACACTTCCAGTTGCTCAAAACATTTTTTGAACTTTTCGTTTGGAATGTTCCAAAGCCTAGGACACTTTTTGTGAATAATCTCAATGATCACAAGCCTTCCTTGGAGGAGGCTCTGATTTTTAAAGTCATCAGAATCATGGTAGGAAAATATGATAGGTAGATACTCAAACTGTGAAGTTTACTTTTGGTTGAAATAAATGTAAATATAAAATAATAAGACTGATTTTCTTGGGGGACATAAAATAATTAAAGGCTATGTATTAATGACAATGACATGGATAAGCACCAATAAAAACATCAGTACCTTACAGATAATGTTAACCAAGGGGCAAAAATCAGATTTTGTTGTTTTCATTCATTGAACAAATATTTATTGAGTATCTACCACGTACCAGGCACTCATAAGTGCTGAGAATACAGACAAAATCCCTGCCCTCAGGCAGCTCCCACTCTACCAGCTTTGTTTGACAAGTCAATTCATCAACTACACATTGCTCAACCATGAATAAGTGTTAATATAAATATAATAGAAAAAATAAAATAGAAGTAAAAAGAAAGCATGTTATAGAGACAATAATGTTTGGGTAGAAAACTAGTAATGGCAGAATGCAATATAATGTATATTAATTAGCATGCTGGTAAAACTATTTGGTAAAAATGAACAGAATCATTACAGGCAAAACATAAAAATAAAGAAGTAAACAGTAATGATATTATTTGATAATTCTAAGAAAATATATGTTTTTAACTATACTCGGTCACCTCATCTAAACAAAAGCGACAGAAAGATTTTGGGGATTTGAGCGCATAGGATCATAAGATAACATAGAGACAATGAAAAATAAGGTAGTCAATAGGCTGGGGGCTGAGTTACTCCCTTCTCTATAAAGTATAAGGATATGCCAGAGCTACATCCAGAAGTTCATGGAAAAAGTTCCTGCTCCAGGCCTAAGTAACCTTCCTAAGCTAAATGAGCAAATTTGTCTTCATCCTTCTCTAATCTGAACACTTCAGGTTATTTATAACACACCTATTTCTCACATTATCCTTTACACACACACAAATAAAACAGAACCAAAAATTACACGTGACTTAAAAAGTCTATGTGAATTGATTAACAGTTAATGTAATGTCATGGGAGAAATGCAATGGGAGAAAATCTTGATCCATGGGATTCGCCAGAAGAAAAGGAAGATTATCTTCTGCTCCCCATTCTCCATCAGGATCGCCCCCCAACCCTCCCATCATGGGTCTCAAAAACCCAAATGGGTGCATATTGAGGATAAGAGAATGAACAAGAAATCTTCAAGTATTCTAGCTTGAGCACTAAGAAAGTCATCTGATGCCTTTGAACTGAAGCTGCCATTTCAGGGCTTTCTCTGCACAACTTAGGGGACCAGAAATCCTGAGGAGAAGGGACACACACGTACACTCAAAAACAGACCTTTTGATAGGCAAATGTTGAAGCAAGTGTTATTTTGGAATGAAGAACCTGGTACAAGAAGGGATTAAACTGCTTGGTATAATGATATAAAGGAGTTGCTTTTCTTGGGTACAGAGAATATTAGTTGTATAATTGTGTTTTCTTCTTCAGATGGGTAGAGGATCAGAGAGATGGAGCCAAGGCACTCACCTGGGGGTGATAAATGATCAAGTGATACAAAAGAGCTGGCTGGGACCTAGGGAGAAAGCATCTCCTGTGAAAGGCCATGGTGAGGATTCTAGAATTGGTAATATCAAAATCAATTTTAATATTTACGCTAGAGAGCATCTAATGCCCTGTAATCTTCAGGCCTAAAGTTAAGTGTAGTTTAATATATGCAGATTGAACTGGAAAGTAAACATTTTCCTGAACTGGGTAAAGATTTTTCTTCAGGTCGTGGAGGTTCAGTGGCAACTCAAGGATCAAATCTATGACAACAGACATACCTTCAAACAGTGTGCTCTGCCATTTGAATTTAGAAGCAAATAACACCTCACCTGTCTAGTCACGAATTTTTCCCACTAATTTCAATGCTTGTTTGACTCACATATGAAAGGAATAGCTTCTCAATCTTTTAAAAATCGACTATTTACATCACGAAATGCTTGAAAGTAATTCAGGGTTTACTAAGAAATTTCCATTTGAAAGATGAAGATATAATACAAAACACTAATATCACAAAGGATTTTTTAAGTAAAAAGTTGTTTTTAAGGAAATAAAATTTCTTTTAGCGAACTATTTAAAGAATCTGGTTTATCTTATGATTTTGAAAAGATTTTTAAAAAATCATTCTTTTTAATCTGTGAAGATGCCGAGTTGCTGAGGCAGACTGATGTTAGAAAAGTCAAAATGCTTCTTTTCTTAAATTATACTATCTGGCAAAACGAGCATGCATTCACTTACATAGAACACAATACCCTGTGAATGCACGATCACTAAATATGATAGCAACAAAAGTTTAAAGAATTGAGCTTTGTTTCATTTTGTGGAAGAAAAAGCTAAGACATCAGAATGATGGTATTTGAGTACACAAAGGAGCCATTGAGGCAGAAATAAACACTTGCTCAACCACTCTTGGGGTAGAAAGATTAGAAAGGACAGGATTCCTGCTCTAAGAGGTCAGATAACCAGATAACCATGGCTAGGCATCTAAATGACCCAGACTGAGCTGAGCTGCCAGATAAACAGTGTTTCTTGGGTTGAATAATCTCCAAGAAAAAGAGCCCACTGGCAGAAACTTAAAAAAAGAAAATGCAGTTACATCAGACATTTTTTACATTTTCTCTAATGTCAGAACTCCCCAAAAGCTCTCATCTCAGGCTATAAATGTTCCCTTATCACTAACCTCTTCATCCTGTCTGTATCTAAAAAGGAACCAGCCAACTTCAGTGGATTATATGTTTTCAAGTATTATAATAATTTTAAGTGAAACTGAAAGCAGATTATTAGTGCAACACATGAAAATCATTCTAACAAAATTTTCTGCTGCATTGATTCTCCCATTTAAGGAAAGTGGATGACTCATTCTGTCTTCTCAGCTAATCTGTATTTTTCTCTATTCTATATTCAATAACTCCTTCTTGTACTGAGTTGACCTCATGTCCTCCACACTCAATCTCTTAGGAAAGTTCCTATTAAAACACCCGCAGAAGCAGTAATTAGTAGTGCTTAGTGACCTTTTCCCATCCAGCACTAGAGAAACCAGATTTTCCTTTTCATAAATTCATGGTATCCACTTTCCTTGACTTGTAGCCAAAAAAATACAATACTTAGTCTGAAAAGTACCTGCCAAGTAGCACCAAGAGAGGTCTGATAAATATTTTATTCTTGCTCTAAATGTAACTGAACTCTACAAAATCAAGCAAATTTCAGGAGACCTTAAAATGGCAAGAATAAAGTTACTAATGTCACAGTTTAAAAATTCCATCAATACTCCACGTTTTCTAGAAAAGGTCAACCAGAAAATAAAAGTCTTCAATCCTTTAGTCTGTAATTTAGCAGACTAATTTATTGGTAGCATTTGTTTTTCTATTTAAAGGGGCTGTTGTGCATTTGTCCTTGCTAAGCTACTGCTGGGTTTTAATCATTTATCCAGTTTTTCAAAATAATATTAAAATCTTGTTTCCAAAAGGCAAGCTACTATTTTAGTTAATGTCATTTGAGTAATTAATGGCTTGTTCTCTAATTTATCAATTTAATGGAAGTGTTAAATAGCACTAAATCGAGGACTGGCTCCTCTAGGTCACTATATATCCCTCTAACTTCTTCTGAAACATTGACGGTCACCTTTGGGTGATACTACGGTGGTCTGTCTAGTTCCAATACCCTCCTACTCCCATGCCTTCTCTCTCCACAGTGGGAGCCACTTAATCTCTCCTGGATGTTCAGTCTTATCTAAGTCTTTGGAACAATCGCATCCTCACGAGGAGGGAACTTTAGCTCAATATAGGACACTAGATATCAAGTCAACCTTGCTATTAGTCCAACTCCAAGAACTGATCCTTTGGCAAAGTTTTCACAACCAGGCTTCTGCCTTGTTCCAGAAACCAAGTCCTAATTGATCTTCTAGATGTGGTAACTGGGTCCCTTGCTCAATTCCCTCTGTGCCTGGTTCTCTGTCCTGATTAAACCATTACATCTTCTCTCTGTATACCACAAAGTACCTTCCCAAACATATTTTTCCCCTCAATGTCTGTGGTTACGTTCTGGTCCACATCCCATCCCATCCTCAACCTCCTCCACTCAAGGGAATGTCTCGTTCCAACTTCCAGATCCCCTAAACCTCCTCTGTTCCACTGGAGTGAATACTGTCATGCCTGACCCTGTCTCAAGATGTAACGCAACCAGTTGTAAATTCACCAACATAATTGATCAAGAAGGATTTTTGGTAGATTTATAAACTGAAGTACATTGGGTCATCAATAGCCTTACCAAAGCCATGAAATGTTAACATTATCATTTTCTCTATATAATATGACATCATTATCACCAAATAACAGGAAAAAAGTACAAATTTTACATAATGTCACAAGAATTGGTACAATATTTGCTGCATACTGAATCCCATTCTCTCCTAGGCTCCCTCCAAAAAATGATTAGGCGAAAAGATTAATAGTTTCATGGAACACGTACACTTTTTTCCTTATGAAACATAGATCTTAAATATGCCTTCAGATGCTTCAGCTAGTCTTCATAAATCCTTCTAAAAAGCCAGTTAGTAGCTCTGTGATTGCTCTGCTCTCTCATCTTACACTCATACAAATTTATTTTATAATATTTTTGGTGAGGAAAATGGTAAATGCAAATAAGTTAAAGAGGGCCAAATGAATGATCTATTGTTGAAAAAGAAGGCATTTGAAGAAAAGGAACTCTTATATGCTACAGATGGAAATGTAGCTTGTTCCATTCTTTTCAGAAAGCCATTGTATGATTTGTTTCCAGAACTTTTTAAAAAGTTAATTTATTTTGACCCAATAATTCCCTTTCCAGGAGTCTTCTCTAAAGAAAATATTCAAATATTTAGACAAAAATTTATACAGAAAAGCGTTTCATTTATATCAACAGAAAAAAAATGACCTAAGTAAGCAATGAGACTTGTTCAGTAAATTACAGGATACCTATACGATGGGAAACCATATAGTCTTTAAAAATTACTTTATCTTATAATACTTGATGAAATGGGAAAAATCCAGAAACAAAATCATATTCTGGTTAGTCAAGACTGGTGAAATGGCAGGTGGTTTTAATTTTCTGTTTTACATCTTGCTCTCTCTCTCAGTCTTTCTCTCTCTCTCTATCATTTGGTTCTGCAGTTTTCAAATGTTCTATACTAAGCATGCATTGCTTTTAAAATAGCCTGAAAAAAAAAGAGAAGGAATTAGAACATAAAATAATTTAAAAGCATGAGAGTATCTTCAAGTAAAATAAAGGATCTAATTGATTTCTGTTTTTAATTCTTTAATAAATTAACAAGGCTGATTTCCCAAAAGAGTTGTGCTCAATGCTACAACTTCTTAATCTTTCTCTGTGTGGGGCTGCCCCTATCCCTAGAACACCGTGCGAGCAGATCTCTAAAGCAAATCTTAGGAAAAAGCAAGCAAGCAAATACACCAAAAATACTGTATCTAAGTATGCTATTCAAATGCCACGTGTTGCAGCAAACTCCAGCTGACTAATCCCACCTGCGAATTTTTACTGCTGTTAGGAGAATCAGACACTTTGAGAAAAGATTGAGAAAACTGTAGGTGGGCTCCAAATTTCAAAATAAAAACTCACCTTCAATTCTTACCCAATCAGTTCAACAGGAAAGGATTAGAAGAAACACTTACTGAATAGTACCAATTTTGACCAGCTTTATACTAAACTACATGTGAAGATAAAATGGATATATATGAATCTTTAAGACAAACCTCTTGAGAGATAAGAAAAGTAGTTTGAACAAGGTCACATATCTATGTAGGGGCAAATCCAGCTCCGACTGCCTCTGAAGCTCATTTTCTTTCTAATACACTACTTAGGACTAATGATACGGCTAATTCAAGATACAACAATTAAAGAGAATGTACGCAAAGTACCTTGCACTATGCTGGGCACTGAACAAGTGCTCAATGAATGATAGTTGTTTATACAGTTGCTGAAAGTTAGTAATTTTTGTACATTCTCACTTCAAAAGTAATTAAAGTGTGGGGAAAATACATTGAAAACAAATTTCGAAGGTCTTCTGTTCATTGAATTGGCTTACTAAGGAAACAAAGAACAATTTCCCACATGATTCCAATATGCTGAATTCACCCTGTGGTGAATTCCTGTTTATTCAGAATGATCAAGACAGGAGGCTGCTTAGTATTGCTATTTCAAAATGCATATACGGACTACCAATGTTTTACATTGCACACAATAAAATCCCCTAACATACAATGAAAGTAAGTTTATCTTTGTGATAGTGCAGAAGACAGTTCAGAATCTTTACCAAATTATGAACATAAATTGCCACTGTGTTCTAGACAGAGGCCCCATCAGTAATGATATTCAGTAAACTGTGCTCTAGATAGCCCAGCTTTTCCTTCATGCCTTACAAAGCTCACTGCTATTAGGATGCTTTCAATTGGAGGCATCCGAAGGGAAATATTTTAGGTTTCCTAATTAAACATATTCAGAACGAGACTTTAAGCAATATGAGTCTAAACAAAAGAGCATAATCATCAGCCACTCCCATGTGGTTGAATTAGAACTTATATTGAATTCTCAACAGTCTGCAAGATTCTTGTGCGGGGGCAGGAGCTTTATTCTCAAGATCTTTTTGATCTTTCCATAATGCTTAGTTATCTGCACATCACATACACTTGATAGACATCCACTGACCAACAGCTACCCCATGCCAAGTGGAAGATGATTACTGTCTTCTTTGGATGGAGTAAGAATCTGGAAGATCTCAAATCAGTCAGATAGGTGACTTTTCCAACTACTCGTAAAGTTGCTTTCACATTAAAGCCAATCCTACCTTTTGTAGATTTCAGACTCCCCGGTTCTATTGCCAATGCTAACAAATCAGTTCAGGAGTTGAATTTCAAGAAAAGTGTTACGTAAGAGAAGCAGTCTGTTAGAGTACAACTAACTACTGTGCTGGACATTGTGAAGTGAGTTATTCAACACCAACATCACATGATGCTCTCACCCACAGAAAACTGCTTAGGGGATACTATATTAGGTCAACAAGATCAACTCGCTCCTGGGACTCTGGAGTCACCCTTTTCCTGCATCCTAGATATCTAAAATGGATTATATATGAGACAAAAACAGTCTCCCATCCCACAGCCAAATCTAGGCCAGGAGTATAAATGTGGGTTCAAATAGGGTCTACTATTATCAGTCATTACTCAGGTAGGATCTATTATTAATCAGTATTAATCACTATACATCCAGAAAGTCTAGTTTGACACTGAAAATACCCAGAAGGGTATAAAAAAATTACAGTTATATTACTAAGAGAAAAATAACACCATTAAAAGAAAATAAAAATGTCATGAGGTCTCAGATTCATAGGATTAAGAGAAAGTTACTTCAAAAATTATCCAGTAGCTATATGAACTCATCTGGAGGGAAAGATAAAGAATTCTGTTTTGACTCATTAAGTTTCAGATGCCAATAAGCAAACAGTGGAATTTAGGAGAGAAGTCAAAGCTATGAAGTGTGTGTGTGCATGTGTGTATGTGTGTGTGAAGTCTATTTAATAGTCACTGTCATAGAGACGGCAGTTGACACCATGGGAACAGATAAGAACAAGAGTGAAAGTATGGAGAAAGGAAACAAAGGCCAAGAGCAAACCTTAGTTGGCCTATATTTAATAGGATAAAAAGAAAGGCAAGTACAGAAGGAGCTATCTAGCGAGAAAAGAACTGGAAGAATCAGTACCTTAAAAGTCAAGAAAAACAAATATTTTGAGAATGCATTCTGACAGCAGTTGAAAAATGGGGTGAGAGATTGAAGAAGACATGGACTGAGAAAATATTGAATCTGGCAATGTTTTAGTCAAAGCATTTTGAGTAGCAAAGGAATACTCAAGTGAAGGAGGATTTATTTAATAATGTGAGAGGTAATCTCACAGAGAAAAAAACTAAGGTGAAGTTCAGTTTTACAGGAAGCTGAACTGGGAAGCAACTAGGACCAAAGCACCCTCGCAGATTCTCCAGTTTTTCTCTTGAGCAGCTTCTCTCCTTGTGCACAGACCAATATTGTTGCTTTACTCAAAATCATATTAAATCATAGGGTGGACATGTATCACAAAGAGAAACTTTCCGGTCTTAGTGCAAACTCATTAGAGAATTTGACAAGCTGATCAGCTGTGGCTCAGCTAATGAGTTCAGCAGCCTTGGGTCATGTGCACATCCCTAGTCCAGTCAACTGCAGTAAGGGGAAGTCACATGGTATAATCAGGGCTGCCAAAGCCTTCAGCAGAGGCAGCGGGCTGATGCTGAATTCAAAAAGGGTGTGTAGGAGGGATGGACTGCAAAAAATGTGTTTATTTCAGGCAACCTCTAAATAAATAAACGGAAAAGAGAAGGAAACATCAACAAAATTATGAGAAAGTTACGGGTCTGTTCACAAAACAAGAATATCCAGTACTTGAAGAGTTGTGAGAGGTACATATCGAAGGGTAAGTTTATGGCCACATTTTAGAGGGCCTTGAAACTAAGCATTAAACCTCAACATTGCGTTGGAAATAAACAGACTAAATTACAGGTCCGGATCTGCCAAAAGTTCCCTTAACCATCCCTCATCTGTAATATGGGGCTAGCAAATTCTCTCCATGTACCTCAGACACTTGTGAGAATCAAATTCAAAAATGCATGTTAAAGATGCTGTTATTAATCTTTGTATTCTCCAAAGCACACATCACAGAACTTTGCCCAGTAAATGTTCAATGACTTTACCTGTAAACTGTAAAACTATTCAAATGGAAGAAATGTTCAATCCTTACAATTAATCAACCCATTGAATTTAGCAGATATTCAACAATTATTTGTTGAACTGAGTGTTTTCTCATTTCAGCATATATTTTCTAAGAATACTGCCATGTAAATTCTATTCAAAAAACAGGCATGAAAATCTGTGATGTGTGAGAGAACAGACTAGATACTAGAAATACAAAGAAGAATCAACCACCATTCTCTCCTTCAAAGAATTTACAATCTAATAAGGGATATAAGACATCTATACAAATACATATAACACCAACAAATATTGTGAAAATAGAAATTTGAGTAAAGTGCTACATGTGTGATAATTGTCTCCAAGATGGCTGCCATTAATTCTTTTCCTCCCTGTAGGCCCATGTCATTCTCTTGGCAACGAATGAAGCTTTTTCTCCCAGTCCCTTGAATCTGGGCTGGCCTGTGATTACCGTGATCAATAGAGATGATGAAAGTGACAGTATACCAGTTCCAGACCTAACCTTTCAGAGGACTGGCAGCTTCTATCTTGGTCTCTTGGAGGTCATCAGCCTCCATATAAAAGGCTGTCATACTGTGAGAAACTGAAGCCCTGAAGGATGAGGTACCATGTGAAGACAGAGAAAGGCCAAAAAACACTGAGGTGCCAAACTTGTGAGTGAAGAAGTCATTTTGGAAATAGACCCTCCAGTCGCAGCCACTCTGGCTAATGACATATCAGGTGAACAACACAGCTGAGCACTTCCTGCATTTCTGACCCATAAAATCATGACAAAGTAAAATCAGTATTTTAAGCCAGAATGTTTAGGTTAGATTTTTAGGCAGCAATAGGTAAGAGAAATATATGGGACCACAGAAGAGAAATTAATTCAAGTAGAAAATAGGGAAGAATTCACGGAAAGGGAGAAAAGTAACATTTTTGAAGAAAAGTAACATTTGTGTGCAAAAGAATAGCTAAAAGGGATTATCATTTTTCACAAGGAGACCTGAGCATAAAACGAATCATGGAGGTAAGGAAATCTATCATATTTAAGCAATGGCCAGAGATTTATGCTGATTTAAATATGGAGTATATAAGAGCTCATGCTGAGAAATTTTTAGTGGGAAAAAGGTTGGTTCAAGATTGAAATGAGTTGAAGATCAGAGCAAGGTATCAGAACTACACACTGTAGCCAATTGAGTGATTAGAGTTTTTAAGCAGTAAAGTGTCATAATCTCTCTCATCTCTCTGCTGCTCCCACCCGGGTCCAAGCCTCCATGATGTCTCAAGATTTCTAGAATAGCATTTGACTCATCTCTGTCCTTCCACTCTTGACCTCTTACCATTCTGCCTTGGTTTCTGATGCAGCAACTAATATGATCATTTTAAAATATAAATTAGATTATATCACTCACTGTTCAAAATGCTTTGAGAAATTTCTAACATACTTAGAATCAAGTTCAAACCTTTTACCATGGCCTCCAAAAAGATCCCACATAATCTAGTTTCTGACTATTTCTCCAAACTTATCTCCTTCCACTCTCTACCTTCCACATTCCACTCCAGCTATACCAATCTTCTTGCTGTTTCTGGAAAACACCAAGCTCATTTCACCTGTAGGCCTTTCACTTGCTATCCTTTCTGCCTGGATGCTCTTTCAAGTCTCTCCTAAAAGCTCACTTCTTCAGACAGGCCTTCCCTGGTGACCCCATCTAAAGTAGTGCCCACCTCATTGCTCTTTATCTCATTAAACTGCTTTATTTTATTTCATAAGCTTGATTACCACTGGACATTATATTACACTTTTTTTAATCTATCTTCCCTTCCAGATCAAAAGCAAAACAAGACAGAAATTTTATCTGTTTTGTTCATCACTGTATCTCCAGTACCTAACACAGTGCCCAGTGCATTGTGGATGTTCAATAAATATTTCATGAATGAATGAATATCAGAGTTACATGGTAGGAGGAGAGTGCAGAAAAGAGTTAACAGAGCAGGCCTGAACCGCTATCCTTAGAAAGGCCTGTTTGCAAAGTTGGCCCTTTGCTGGCATGGGGGCATTTGGATTTTGGAAGGGTTCCCATCATTCTACAACCTACAAGGCTGTCTCACAGTGCCTAAACTGTTTGTATGAATAATATGGCTTACACGAAACACGTGTTTTCCTTTTGGGATATGTGCCAGGCAGAGGGTGCCTATGTGACCAGCTCCTAATAAAAACTCAACACAGAGTCTCTAACGTGCTTCCCTGGTTGGGAACATTTCACACATGTTGTCACAATTCGTTTCTGGAGAAATTAACTATGTCCTGTGTGCCTTCACTGGGAAAGGACTCTGGAAGCTTGTGTCTCGTTTCCCCAAAATTCTGTCCCATGTTTCTTTTCCCTTTGTGGATTTTGCTCTGTATCCTTTCGACATAATCACACTCATTGAGTACTAATATATACTGTGGCCTGTGTGTCTTCCTGATGAATCACCAAACCTGGGATTGGTGTTGGGGACCTCCCAACACAAGGCATATTTTGCCAGCAGCTTATAAGATGGACTTGAAGACTGAAGTAATTATTGCCAAAAAGGCCAGTTATGAAAGAGGCTATTATTGCGATGGTCCAAGAGATAGGTAGGATGGTAGCAGCAGAAGCAAAAAAAAATATAAATGTGTGACTATATTTTCCTAGGGGAAATTTTGCAAACTTTTAAGGTAAAACACTGGATTACAAGAGGGTAAGGAATGAAGGAGAACTAAGGAAGATGAGACACTAGATGCAGACTACTCAACCAACGGAGTAAAAAAATAAGAGAATATGCCAGTGTTAGGGTAGCCTGGTTATGAGAAAATTATATTTGAGTAAGTGGATATGAGTATACCTTTAGAAAGCAGGTAGAGAGCGTGAAGATTCAAGAGGTATTTTCCAAAGGAAATATTAAGACATGGGCTTAAGAATGGAAACGGAATCAAGAATATAAATGTGAGCTATTCTGTAAGCCCAGTGAGGGCAGGGACTTTCGTGTATTTTGTTCCCTAGCATATTCTAAGCACCTAAAAGAGTATTTAACACATGAGATGCACTCAACAAATGGTAAGGAAAGAAGAGGGGCCATATTAAATAGAACAGACAAACAAAGTATGGAAGAAGGAAATGGAGAGACGTCAAACGTGAATATCTCATACCTCTCAGTACAGTCAGAAGCTACTGAGTGTGGAGGAGGACGGTCCTTGAAGAGAACAGGCAATGTCCGTGATCACCTCTCTGGGAAAACCATTAAGGAATCAATAAGAGAGTGACAAAAATAAAGCACTTTCTACCCAGGTTTCCTCTTTAGATTAACAAAAAAAGTCAAATGAATTTTTAAAATACTTTTAGGATATATATATAACATGATACCTAATTGAACTGAACTGAATCAATGGCTTCTTTAATAGTTTTCATAAGAAAATAACCCTTAGATGAATTCCTTATCTCTAGGCCTAAAATCTGATGAAAAAGAAAAAAGACAATACTTTGACCTTGAACCCATCTAGAACGGCATTACGTACAAATGCTTTTCATTTGAACTTGGAGAGGAAGGCACTTTTACACTAGTTGGGGTGAGATTATTGACAGATTTTCAAGAGCAGGCTTAGAGTCAAGACCAAAGTGTGGAAACAGTCATCCTAGGTAGAAGTTGCAAAGAGAACTGTTAGCATTTGAAAGGAAAACACCAAAAACTAAGCTTCAGACAGTTTATTTTACAACTGCTTCAAAAATAGGACACTGAAAATAAATCTATATTCCTACATTAAATGTTACTTTCCTCCTTTCTCTAAGACCAAAGGACTTATTTCCCAAGCTGCTGGGAAGGTTGTCCGCTGACGTTCTCAGCTGTAGGTCCTCTCCAAGAATGGCCCCGTTCTGAAGGGCTGGCTCACCCAAGGTCGTGCTCCCTTCCCAGAGCGGCTGTCATCCAACGGTTGCTTGGGAGGTGAAAGATTCCTTCGCTGTTCTAAGAATGAAATGTGAGTGGAATCTATGTATTACTTTTTTCACAATTTCAGCAAAGTGGTTATTAAGGTATATTCCCCCAAAAGTTCTTTCATTCAAAAAAATGAAATGTGAAAAAGCAAAAAGCATAAATCCTGCTTTCAACAAAACTATTCCAGTTCCACCATTAATATTCTACATGAGTTTAGGCAACTAAAACTCTTTGATCTCAGTTTCTTCATTATTAAAGAAAAGATAATACTACCTCCTTCATAAAGTCGTTGCAGTGATAAACTAGGGTGATGTTAACAAAAACACACAGTAAGGGCTCAACAAGTATGACTTTCCCTCTCTCCACTCACTATCAATGGGGCATGTATTTAGAGTTGCTTTCCCGTAATAATCATGCCCTTGCATTGATGATGCAAACTTCTAATAATGAATGGCGTGCAATTATGAAACAGTTGTATGGTTAATGGATAATTACCTGATCAATAAGGTATTATTCATACTATATAGAATCCAACACACAATAGAAACTTAGTACTTACTGAGCATTTACAATACATCAAGTACAACATGGAGTGTTTTATATTTTACATTTTATTTAATCCTCAAAACAACACAATGAGGTAGGTATTAGGCCTCTTTTGCAAATATGAAACTGGTGATGCTCATGGAAAGTAAGTAAATTGTTCAACGTTACAAATCCATTCAGTGGCAGGACCAAAATTTGAACTTCATTTTCCTGCATACAGGTTTTTCTATTATACTACAGGATCTCTTTTGCTTTACTCCTCATCTACAGACTGGCCCCACATAGAGGCTACCTCTGGCATACTAGCTATACAGACACACAGAACCATCCTAGAGACCACAGCCTGCAAAGCATAGCAGAAAGAAGGATACTCCTGATTTGACCTCCACTGCAAAAGAAGCAAGCGGTCTCACCTCCAGTAGTACACTCTATTCTTCAAGTCCACATTCCCTTTGCTTTCACACCCAGCCCATGGACTCTGTCTTCTCATTCCTGTCGTCCTTGAGTAGATTGGTCTGTTCTGGATGTTGAGGCTACCCGAGCCCTCAATCTGATCCCAAATCAGTATAACTTCTGCTTCCCCTTCCTGCCCTGCAGGCCTGGCAGTGAGAAGCAGCATATTAGAGCTGCAGACTCAGTGTTTGTCCCTCCTACAGCAGGGACCCCTATTCTGAGAACAGTTTGCACCGGCTGAAAGGCCCGGTCACAAAGCAGACCAAACCCTAAGCAGACTCCAGCTGTACCTTTCTGAAGAGCATATTCTGTTCAGTTTCTTGTAAAAGCCCCTATATTTGTCACTAAAGGTTGCCTTCCAACTGTTTAATTTTTCATGATGCTATTTCAACCACCTGCAATAATTTGTTTTAATCAGTTTTGTGCACATTGCAGGAAATAGCTGGAAGAAAAGTACATTCTTTATGCTTAGCCTGCATTAATCATTACTTTCCCTAGGGAACAGCTATTTACAGGATACCAAATAACATTTTCTCCCAGGAAATCTCCTTTTGAGTACTATATTCTAGCTTTGTCCCAAGCAATAGTCTTGATTCCTGCACTGGGCGAGAATGCCAGCAGGTGCAACCATTCAACCCCTCACTGAAAACAGGTGAGGCCCTTAAACCCCTATCAAGAGCAAGACAACAGTAAGAAGGGAAGCTGCATCCTGTTCTCTTTGAAGCACTCATGTGTTGACAACAAGCCTACGCGGGCATAGGACACCTTCATCTCAGTGTCCTTATACAGCCCTCCTCGACTAGGACCAATACACACAAAGCTGCATTGTTCACACCAAAAGAGGCCAGGTGGCCACCCTGCTCTCAAGTGACTGTGATTGCTACTAATCCATGAGCTGTTTTTTGGCTCATGGCCCGGCTTTCACAAATGGAATGGGATAGAAAAACGAAAACAATAGGAGTGGAGCAAGAACCTGGGAGAGGGTTGAGACAGTTGCTTGGAAGATTCCACTTAAATGGATACTTTCCTACAAAAAAAATATTATCTTCCTGAAACGACAGTGGGTCCAGATCTCTCATCAACAGAAGCCTTCACTGGTGGCTATGAAACAAGCATAGATTTCTGGAAATGTGAGAGAGAACAGAACAATAGTTGTCACTAAAACTAACGTTGTAAATTTTAAAATTGACTTTTTGGAAATCAAGTTTAAATGAATTTTTTATTCCATCAAGAATTTATTTATCTAGCAAATAATTAAAAGTAATATTATGTAATATTAAATAGAGATCTAAAAGTCTATTACCACATAGAAACTCATGAAAGCTTTTTAATGAATAAGCAATAGACATTAATAATATTTTCACAAGAATCATACAATTATTTCAGCTCTTTGCTGTCAATATGGGTAAATTTTGGCTCCTTTTGCAAATGGAGTACGCAAATCTTATGCTTCCTTCCTTAGGATGGATTTGGTTGCCTAGCTCCTTAGTTTTGTTGGTCTTGTCCTGGTATCTGTGTTACGTTTTCATAATCACAATGGTTTTCATATTATTTTTGGGTTCCGAAGAAAGTAGTATATATAAAGCAAGCACAATTTTAGAAATGGGCTGGCAGAGTCTCCACATAAAATGGAATCCAGCTGACCCATACCCCCATAGCTAATATTATAACTACAGCCTCTCTTCCATCAGCCTGAAAAGACAATAAATGCTTTGGAGAATTTTTAGTGGATTGGCTAGATGCTGCCTCATATCTTGTTTTGCTGGACTCGGTTAATAAAATTCCAAATCATGCAAAATCTATTCTGTTCTCAGTATTAAGATTTCAGTGATTTGGTGGTTATTTTTGGCAGGGTTTGAATATGAAATGTGAAGATGAAGAGATATACGTTGAATAATTAATCATTATGCGTACAAATAGTACATCAAGAAGTATAAAACCAAAAAACACACGAACCAGACTGTTTCAACAGTTTCCCTTTTTAAAATGCATGTCTCCAAAATACCTAAAATTAGTTCTTGAAAAAATGTAATATGACTTGTTTATATATCTTTTCATCTTCGTTTATTTAACGAAACTTACTTGTATGGATTAAATAATTTAAACACCCTCAAGTTTTACATAGAAAAGGGACAAAAACATAGAACGCTGCTTCTTTTTATAATTAAACACAAAAACCTCAGTTGGAAATTTGGGGAAGAAAAAAAATAATCCAAACACTTGAACAAGAGCTTTGTATTTTTAAAAAGCACTCTAAATCAGAATGTTCCTGTTACATTGTCTCAACCTCAGCATCGCATAACTAAGAAAAGTAAGTCCCAGAACTGACATGAGCTCCAGATAGGAAAGATGCTGCAGAGAAGTGAACATCTTTATCATTATCTTAGTTTCTTTCTCCAAATGTCTGAAATAAATTATTTGTCTATTCCAAAGACCTTAAAATCTATAGCTGATCACTGAAAGAAGCTGCTGTATTCAGGACATTCCACAAGACGGTGCCCTCTCCCTAGGAAGAACAGCCTCCTTCATACACACGGCTAAACTACACAATGTTTACGCTCACAGACCCAAAGTCAAGTTACAATCAACTTTGTATAAATAAAACCTCTGAAAGATGAGCAAACTTGTGGAGTAATTCTAATGACATTTTTCAAGTGAGACAATGAAAACGAATGCTTCCAGAAAGTGCAGATCTCCTTAAATTTACCCCAAAATCAGGGGGAAAATGAGGAAACTTGATAAGGAGAAGGATCTAAACATAATATATCTATACCAAGACTGCTAAGAGCAGTGTGTGCAGCAGAAACATAATGAGGGGCCCATGTGCAATTTTAAATGTTCTAGTAACTACATAAGAAATTTTTTAAAAATTAAACAGTGAAATTGACTTTAATAATATATTTCACTCAACCATAATATCCAAAATGTCATTTCAACATGTAATTCAACACAAAAATTACTAGCAAAATATTTCACATCTTCTTTTGTACTCACTCCAGTATGCATTTCACATGTCCAACACATCTCCATTTGTACTAGCCTCGTTTCAGAAGCTCGAGAACCACATGAGGCTAACAGCTACTGTATTGGACAGTGCGTGTCTAAACAATCTAACCTATGTCACTCGGCACCAAACTTAGTTTCTGATTAAAAAGCTAAACATTCAGCCTATACAGCTTAGGTCACATAATATAGACAAGCAAAAATGCAAATAGATTCTTTCTTATGCTCACTACTGACACAAAGGAATTCACAAATACTTTCTTGCTATAAATCATATGAAAATAATTGGTCTAAAATCCCTCCATCTCTATAATCTTTCGACTAAAGAATAACCTATAGATATAAAATAAAATAAATCCTGGCCTTACTTAATAATACCTGTGTTACTGACATAGCCAAGCATAAAATATATGTAAAGGTATAACAGATCAAAAGCTGCAAGCTCTCACATGCATAATAAAAAAAAAAAAAGCATTAAAAACTGGATTTAACAAGCATCTCCTAATTATGGATTTTAGAATTGCCTATTTAACCAGCCCTGCTAGTTAGAACTTTCTGAAGCCCAGAGAGCAAAAGCATAAACAGGCTATTTATCAATCCTGATTCTCTTCTTTCATAATATATTGTCCGTCTACCTGATTCTCTTCTTTCATAATATATTGTCCGTCTACACGAAGAATGGGAAATGGATACAAAAGCATTCTTAGCAAAAATGAAAAGGGTTGACTTCTCAGTAGGCCATAATGTCCTGAAAGCAGACTGGGTTTTATTTTTCTTGTCAAGCAGGAGCACAAGTTGAAAAGACAACCTTGTTTCTTGTACAAGATGTGTTTATGAGAGCAGTGAAATACAATCACTTTGAGAAAGTGCAGCAGCAAGAGGTCACACCATCCTGGCTCAGTGGAAAAATGGCTCAAGGGAAGCCCTGTCTCTGGGTGGGCGGGTGAGTCTTCAGGGACACTTGCACTCAGTTTCAAGGCACAACTAACTGAAACTGAGCAATGTAACTTTTTCTTGAGGAAATGCACGCCCAGAAGGAGCTGGTCATTATCTGCAATTCTTCATGTTCCCCAAGTTTCTGCAAAGCCTCAACTACTTGACTCTGCGAGAAAATTCTGAAATTGGATATGAGTAACTGAGAGGCTGATTTTCTTTCTGCACGGGAAAAATAAAAGAGACAAAAATTCAAATTAGAAATTAAATTCAAAAAATGTCCCGTAGCCTATTATGTTAAGTGAAATAAGCCAGATAGAGAAAGACAATCTCTGTATGCCTCCACTCATATGTGGAAGTTAAACATGTAGACAAAGAGAACAGATTAGTGGTTACCAGGGGAAAAGGGAGATGGGTGGGCACAAAGGGTGAAGGGATGCACCTACAACATGACTGACAAACAATAATGTACAACTGAAATGTCACAAGGTTGTAAACTACCATAATCTCAAAAAAAAGTTAAAAAAAAAAAAAAGTCCCCTAACCATGCAACATGGTTGATTGTATGTTGTATTCGAGTAATAACATAAGGTTCAGGAAGTTATCAAAAGTTATAAAAAGGCAAAAAACCACAGTGAGAAAGAACTAATGCCTTAGAGTGGTGGACACATTTGCCATTTATAGGAGCTTTTACATCCCTCTATTTCATCCTCACAAAATCGTAGAATTGAAGGCAGGTATTATTACTTCATTTTACGAAGGAGAAAACTAAGACTCAGAAAGTCTCCTTCGAAAATTTGCTGAAATAAGGAAGGTAAAACAAATGCTACTTGAAAAATATTAGAGACACTCCAACAAATCGAAGGAAGCTTTAATTTATATTCCTTCCACATGAATCATGGTGAAAACAGATTTCATTCCTAAAGATTTCCTTCCTATTACGGCCTTCATGTATTTTTTTTTCCTAGCCGGCTGGAACCACTTTCAATCTTGCTCAAACGAAGGGAGCTTCTCGGAGGCTTAGGAGCAGCTTCTGCAGCAATGTGGCTCTGTGGACCAGCAGGCTCTCAATTATTCAAGACAACACAGAAAGGCCTGGGGATAGATTACCCCAAATGCAGCAGAAACAAATTAACAGTTAGCTGAGTTAGATAAACTTGAATAAATGAATGTTTTAAACTGTGCATCCTGATAAAATGTACACTAATGAAATCTGCAGAGAGGAGTCAGAGCTCTCCTTAAAATACAGTGAGTGGGTACACAAACTCTCTATGGAGAAGCCACAGCCCACATCAGACCCAGCAGCAGGAGTACGCAGGAACGTACCTCTCTGCATGTTAGCTACACACACAGATACACTTGCCTCACCCAACAGCAAAACTATATTTATTTCCTGCTTTGGGACCTGCACCAGGACAGCCTGTGAAAGTTTGCTTCAGAGTGCTACGGTACTCCCACTGACCTCACCAATGGGGAGCAACGGGATTACATATGGAATTATATACTGATATATATAGTGGTCACCACTAACCACCATGGAATCTTTTCATTTCTATTCAGCATCCAATTTCATTAAATGCTTTAAATTTTTTTGCTTATAAAGTTTGAGAAAATATAAAATAAAATATGACTTATTCATTAACCTGTTACCACTTATTGACGACCTATGTTGAAATTATAGTAGAGTTTAAATTCTGAGACTCTTACAGGGATAGAATAATTTTAACATATGCTTTGGATAAAACTATATGTGCATCTAAAACAGACCCATATTAGAATAATATTAACATTATAGAGTGTTCAGACCCCTGATCCAGCAATGTTTGACAAACTTGTTCACAAGTCAGCATGTATGATTAGCATTTATAATTTAACTCAAATATATTTTATATATATTTAAACTAAAATATATTTTAGTTTATTGGCTAATCAAGTTTAAGCACAGCTTCCCGGGAACTCCTTTCAAAAGATATCTACAAAATATCATTGGTACACACTTATCAACTGACAACCTACTATATTTGAGTCTTTGTTCAAGGGCTTTCAATTATCAAGATATTACCTATGAGCAATAAAAAATTTTACTCATAAAGAAAGTACTTATTTTACTTTTGTTCTCTGAATTACTAAAAGTTTTTATGACTTTTGTATAGTGCTACCAGGCTTTAAAATTTCTAAGCCATACAGAAACTTATTTTCCTTTTGATACTTACTGCTCCCCCTTAGAAAGACAAGATTTCAACTAAAATCCTCTTAAATCTTGTGAGTTACCAAAAGCACAGATTCAGCTACAGCCTATTGTTTCTACTCTATTTGATTCTATATTTTCAGCTGCTATAAAATTTGTTCCTTCCTCTTATCTATCCAAAATTATAGATTACTTCTAAAAACAATTTCCTAAATTGATACGCTTTTGCTATTTCGTACACTATTTCTTCTTCTAAGAATTGGTTGTTTGACATGAACCAGGCCAGGATGTAAGCTGACCATATTTTCAGCAGCCTTTCTGAGCATGATTACGTCTGAGGACATCAATAACTGGAGAAATCCCAATAGTTTAGCTGTTATCTTGTGTAAAATAATATACCAATTAAGTTAACTATAAAAGTCATCCTGACTTCAGGGCAGCTCTTCAAAGCTCTGAAATTTCTCTGGGGACTGAAGGAAGCTCTCTAGTTTAGAACAGTTTCCAGCAAAGTTAGAGTGGTTTTTTAGGGCTGTGATGTTTTCCTTTATTTTCATTACTAACTTCTATTACAAAAGTAAAACTTCCCATTGTATCATGTGAAACAACACAAAGATGTACTCATACAGACTGCCTAAGACACAGTTTTAAAACCCTGAGTGTATCCTTTCACAACTTTCTCTATGTTCAAACAAATAAATAAAACATATACATATATAAAATCTGACTATATGTATATATGTGTGTGCGTGTTGCTTTTCGATTTTACAAAAACAAAATTTTACAATGCACATTGCTCTGCAACTTGTACGTCTCACTCAGCATCATGGACATCACTATGATCAACAGATAGGGCAATTTTAATGGCTACATAATATTATACAGCATGGAAGGTCCACATTTTATTCAATCTTTTTCTTATTTGTGGTCATTCACATTGATTTAAGCTATTTGCTGCTACAAACCCCATAAATATTTACATACATATACTGAAAACCACTTTTATTTCTATAGGATAGATTCTCCCAATTAGTGGGTCAATGATTATGGCTGCTTTTTAATAAATTGGTACTTCTTCAAGTTGAAAATCAAAGTTCATAGGACAAATGGCAATAAACAGCAAGTCAAAAGTTTGCATATTCTTTGACTCAAAACTTCCAACTTTAGAAATTTTTCCTAAACAAATAACTGAGCAAACGAGCAAAAATATTTTTAAACGTATGTACATATATATTATTTGAACCTCTGTTCATAAAAGAAAATAGGAAACATCCAAAAATTCAAGAAAACTATTAAATAAATTAGACAAACCCAATGAAACACTAGACGTACACTAATATGAGTCTATACTATGCATTAAAAATTTTGAAAATATCTATTTCTTGACCAGAAAACATGTCTATAAAATAGTGCTAAATAAGAAACAAAATGCTGAAGTGAATATACTTTTGTAGCAAATCTTGAGGCTGCAAAGAAACTATCTGTATTTCACTTTTTTAAAGCACATTATTTATAAAATACTTTGGGGCAAATTGTATTTATTAAATGATTGAAGCTAACTTGTTCTTTACAGAGGAGAATTAATACAGTTTGAGTTTACCAGTTGAGTTCCCTTGGGGCTCTCCTATTACTTGAGAAACTAGGAGAGAAAACTTATCAAATATCAAATGTTATTTACTAGTGAGAAAATGTAATTCCCACCTGGATCCCTAGAGGGATTTCAGTCACCCTGGCTTCACTCCATCCCACAGGGTCCAATTTGATGTCCCCACTACCCTCCCAGAAATGAGGCATTTGAGTGTGTATTTAGATGGTGAAGAAGCCAGTACATTAGAGAGTAGCTCAAATTAACTCACTTGATATGTCCAGAATGTTTATTGTATGCAAAGTACTAATGAAGGACTTAAACTGAAGAACAAGTCAAATGAAAAAGAACACTAAGAATGCAGGATCAAGTATCCAAGAACCTGTGTAGATTAAAAACAAAAATGGGGAGTAAAGATTGGGGGAAACAGACAGACTAGATGAGACTGTCTTCCAGGATTTAATATGCTTTTTAAGTCTTTTTGACCTCTCACTCCTGAAAAGAAGACACAAACTAAACTTCCATAATTCCTTCCTATTTATTTATTGTGATGGAAAAGGAGAATGTTCTCTTGTCTTCACTGCTTTCATTCACTCCTATAATGTTATGAAGTAAGAAAGTTCACTTTTACTAGTCCAAAGAGAAAAATACCAACAATTACCAAAGTGGGAAAACCTAAGATAGGAAAACAAGAACAAATATAGAAATGAAAAGAAAGAAGTCAAAACAGAAGACCAGAAGATAATGAGTGAAGAGATATATGGGTTTTTCAGCTCAGATGAAAAGCTGTAACAACAACAAGTATAACTCAGTGGCTATAAAGACAAATGAGCAAAATATGGTTGAAAGAATAAAAAAAATGAAAGACAAAGCAAGTATATGCAGATAACTTTAAGGCAGAATAAAAAGAATGGGAGAAACAAAAATAAAATAGCAAAAATTTAAGTACTGATGTTGGTAAAAGGTAAGAAATAAGCTCTCAGAATGAAACAGAGGAAATGACAATGAAAAAAAAGAACAAAAGCTAACTGGAAAAAAAGGATACAGTAAAAAGAGGTAGAAACAGCAGAGAAGGAAACAATCTTTAAAAGATGAAAAGGAAACTGAGCAAGTTTTTTTTTCTTTTTTAATGACATAAAATTAACAAAAGTGTTTTCCTGCATCAGCATAAGCCTCAGATTTTGGTTAACATCCATTGCAAGCAAAAACAATAGCAGATTCAGTATTTTTATATATTTCAGTATCAAAAACAATTGTTGAACATTAGAGCTGTGTACAGCTGAATGTGTTGGATAAGCTTGATTCCTTCATATCATACATTAGAGTTAACACATTTCAGATATATTTGTAAAATCTAACTAGATTCTCATATACTAAAAAGTTTTGATTAAAATTCTCGGGGGTCAGCCCTGTGGCCAAGTGGTTAAGTTCGCGCACTCCACTTCAGTGGCCCAGGGTTCGCCAGTTCGGATGCTGGGCGCAGACCTACACACCGCTCGTCAGGCCATGTGGTGGCATCCCACATAGAAGAGCTACAATGGCTTACAACTAGGATATACAACTATGTGCTAGGGCTTTGGGAAGGGAAAAAAAAAGAGGAAGATTGGCAACACATGTTAGCTCAGGGCCAATCTTCAAAAAAGAAAAAGATAAAAAATAAAAGATTCTCAAATGAATAACTTTTTAAATAACCCCTGTGCCATACTACACTTGTTAAACGTGCCTGCTTAAACTGTACTAAGCTTATTAAAAAGAACAATATGATTTTCTTTCATTTTTAAACTATGGGATATCATTTTGAGAATTCAAATCTATAAAGTATTATCATTTCATAAAAAGGATAAAATGGAAGTTTTGATTATAAACTGTTGTCTCTGTTTTAACTATCACCACATTTAATGACTCTTTCTCTGTTTGCAGTATCTTTCTGTCTTTCTTAAAGCATTCATCTCTATTGAGCACCCACTTCATAAGATTTTGTTTCCCACGGCATCTTTGATACAATTCTCTGCTAGTCTTCTTCCGTTCTCCATGACTACTGCCCCTACATTTTAGACTCTGACTCTATAATCTTCTATTTCAAGATATTTTCCAGCGCAGTAAAATACCTTACTTGTATCTCATTTCTTTCTCTCTTTGCCAAAAAAGAATCAAGAGAAGAAAAGTAGCTACAATCTGTGGATATTATAGAAATTGCATAATGCCACTAAAGATACTAAGAATTCAAAGACTAGCTAAATTTCATGACACAATTTCTTTGCACCATGGCGCAAGACATACTATTTGACAGTAGAGTGGTTAAGCACATTATTATCTTAAATGTCATAACTGAAAGATGGAAAAATTAAAAGTTATCTTTGCAGCTGGGGGATTATCAACAAATGATGCTCAACCTCTTTCAATACGGTACATCATACAGTGATCTATGATTTTCCATTCTTGAGTAAGCTAATTCTCTGGTAACATTAAAACACAAACAAAAACTTGGTAATAGGAAGTATATGGAATTCTCAACTAAAAGTTAGCAAATTAGATACCTAAAAGAAAATATCTTGCAAAAAAGAATTTTCCTACTTCTTAATACCTGCTGTGTCACTGAGTTCCACATTGGCCAAAGAGATACAATGCCTTAGTCATAGGATTTCTATGGTTAGAGGCACAGAGAATTTTTTCATTTATTTTTAGAATAGTATTTGTGCTCATAATGACGGTCTGTGCTAATACTGTTTCCAAGCCAATCCTTGATTATTACAGGATATAAGCCAAAAATGGAAAATGATGAGCCCGCAGTTGAGATAAGTAGCAGGTGGTTCTGAAAATGGGGAGCTTTGAAATGCCTTAGTCACAACTCACCCCATGAAAAAGCAGGGATTGCCACACTCACATCAATAATCTTTGCGAGATTATCATTTAAGATTAAGCACAATTATAGATTTAATAATTAACAAATATGTTGACTAAGGAATGAAGGAATAAGATAGGAACCAGAAAGTTCCTCAACTGATAGGGGTTTTTTTTCCTGTCAGAACAACATCTGGATGAATTGTTAAATATCCAGTAAAGCCTAGTACTGTGCTCTGAACACAGGGGAAAAAAAGATCCCTCATGAATGCTTAGAAAAAACATCTCCAATTAATCTTTGATGAAATGTTAACTTCTTGTTGGCATACATCAATTACCAAATCAAATCAATAACAAGTCAATCGACTCTCAAGTGTTGCAAAATTGCTCTGTAATAGCTTACACAGTTATATTAAACATTAGTCATTGTTGTGCAGACGGCCAATTTCCAGTTACAAAACCATGATAGCAGCGAGGATGAAGCTGCAAAGAAGAGGTTACTCTTTGCATCAGCTAATATGATAGACACCTGCCTTCATTCATTCATTCACTCATCTATCCATGGAATCCATTCAAGAAATGTTTATGAAACCCCTAAAATATGCAAGATGATAAGAGTTTATAAAAAGCCAAATCAGGGGGGAGCATTTGGAATAAATTTTGAAGAACAGGTAATATTTGACATGTAGAGATGCAAGGGAACAGACAGCATGAGTTTGAAAAGCAGAAAATGATGAGGCAAGACTGGGGGACACAAAGCAGTCCAACTGGGCCTCATATTCCAGGTTTTAACAATTGTGTTCTATTCTGCACTCAAAGAGAAAATGGGAGTAAGGCACTGATTGGTCAATCACACCATGAGAAAGCATGTTCCAATTTGCCCACAAATTTCTGTCAAAGTGGGCAGAAAACAGACAGAAATGTTCAGTTCTGTTGAGTATATTGCAAATATTGTAGGAAATAATCATTCCTGAAATTTTCCTTCATCTCTCCATGTCCCTAACACCACACACATGTCTGACAAATAAGTTATTTGTAAAGTGCTTAGCATAGTGCCAGGCACATAATAGGGACAAGTACTAAATAAACAAATAAATCCTTGATTCTCTCTCTTACTTAGAGGGTAACACCTACCTCAAGTCCTCAAGACCACAAGAAATGGAATCATTTAAGCCAGGAAATTTCTTTGTGGAGAGATTTTGATAATGAATTCAAATTATTATATAGATATATAGCTATTTAGATTATTTCTTGTTGTTTCAGTTTTGTTACACTATGTCTATCAAGAAATTTTTCTATTTTTTTCGTGGTTTTGGGGACTCTATTGGCATAAATAAATTAGCATTCCCTACATTTTTCATCTGTTTAGGATCTGTAGTGACAATCACTCTTTAATTCTTGATATTGGCAATTTTTGTTTTCTCTCTTTGCTTCTTAGTCAATCTTAGGAGTAATTTCTAGTCTTACTAATCTTTTCAAAATAGTCAAGCTTTGATTTTGCTTATTTTCTCTATTGCTTTTCTTTTTTTGTTTTCTTTCTGCTCTTATCTTTATTATTTACTCCTTTCTACTTACTTTTGGTTCAATTTGATTTTCTTTTCCTAACTGCTGAATATGGAAACTTAGAGACATGATTTAAAATCATTCTTCTTTTCTAACATAAGCATTTAAAATATCAATTTATCTCTGAGCACTGCTTTTGCTACGTCTCATAAATTTTGACATATCTTTATCATCATTCAGTTAGAAATATTTTCTAATTTCTCTTGCTAATTCTTCTTTGAACATAAGTATTTAGAAGTGTGTTTTTAAATTTCCAAATATTGGGAGATTTCCTCTGTGTGTGTGTGTGTATGCGTGTGTTATGTGTATTTGTTTGGGATTTTTAATTTAATTTCTTTGTGGTGAGAGAACATACTCTGTCTGATTTTATATTTTGAGATTTATTTAGACTTTTTATGTTCCAAGTATTAAATAAATTAAATTAATTTATGAATCTTTGATTTTCCCTTTTTGCTTAGAGAAGAATAAACCTTAGTCTATCTTGATGAATGTTCCATTCCACTTGAAATGAATGTACATTCTGACATTTGTTGGTCATCAAGTCAAGATCAAGGTGGCTGACAGCTTTTAAATCATCTATGTTCTTATTAATTTTTCTGTCTAATTTAACATCATCATTTACTAAGAGAAGAACAGTAAATTATACAACTATGGTTATGGATTTGTTTTTCCTCGAATTCCGTCAGTTTTAGCTTCGGATGTTTGGAATCTCTGTAACTAGGTACATATATATTTATGATTGTTATATCTTCTGAATCAATTGACCCATTATTTTGAAATGTTCACTTTGGCTACTTTGTCTAATATTAACATATTCACATCAGTTTTCTTTTTTCTTTTTGTGAGGAAGATTGGCCCTGAGCTAACATCTGTTGCCCATCTTTCTCTTTTTACTTGAGAAAGATTGTCACTGAGCTAACATCTATGCCAATCTTCCTCTATTTTGTATGTGGGATGCTGCCACAGCATGGCTTGATCAGCAGTGTACAGGTCTGTGCCCAGGATCCAAACCTGTGAACCCCGGGCCACCAAAGCAGAGCATGCAAACTTAACCACTATGCCACTAGGCCAGCCACATATACCAGTTTTCTTATATTAACTGTTTATATGATATATTCATATTCCATCCTGTTAATTTTAATTGCTCTATGTCTTTAAAATTTATCTCTTAAAAACAGTATATGCTTGCATCAAGCTTTTTTAATTCAGTCTGACAATCTCTGCCTTTTCATTGGAATGTTTAGGTTTTTCACATAAAATCTAATTATAAATACAGTTAGATTTAGGTCTACCACTCAGCTCTTTGTTTTATCCTCATCACATCTATATACTCTTACTCTGCTACTCATTTCCTGCCTTCTTTGCACATAATAGAATATTTTTAGTATTCTAATTTACTTCTTATTTAGATTTCTCATCTATCTTCTTTGTATTATTTTTCAGTGATTGTTCTAAAGATTGCAACATGACTCCTTAGCTTATCATAGTTTAGGATTGACATTGTACAACTTCATGTAAAATATAAAAATCTTGCCACAGCATGCATAATTTCATTTACCACCATCCTTTTTGTTATTATTGTCATATATTTTATATCATCATAAACTATAAAGCCCCACAGTACAATATTATAATTTTTTCTTTAAACATCCAGTTGTCTTTTAAAAAAATTAAGAAAAGAGGGGCTGGCCCCGTGGCCAAGTGGTTAAGTTCGCGCGCTCCCCTGCAGGCGGCCCAGTGTTTCGTTAGTTCGAATCCTGGGCGCGGACATGGCACTGCTCATCAAACCACGCTGGGGCAGCGTCCCACATGCCACAACTAGAAGAACCCACAACGAAGAATACACAACTACGTACCGGGGGGCTTTGGGGAGAAAAAGGAAAAAATAAAATCTTTAAAAAAAATTAAGAAAAGAAAAAAATAGTCTTTTAATTTATCTCCATATTTATGATTTCTAGTGCTCTTCACTCTTTCCTGTAGATTTAAGTTTCTATCTGCTTTCATTGCTCTCCAGTTTAAAAGAACCTTCTTTAGCATTTCTTGGACTGCAGGTCTGCTGGAGATAAATGTCATGTTTAATTTCTGAAAAATATTTTTATTTACCTTCATTTTGGAAATATGTATTGGCTTGATGTAGAATTCTGGATTGAAATTTTTATTTCTTTCAGTACTTTTAAAGATATTTTCCAGCCTCCACAGTTTGTGATGAGAAGTTAGTCATCATTCATATCATTTTTCCACTATATGAAATGTGACTTTTATTATTTGGCTGCTCAACATTCTCTATCTCTGGTTTTCAGCTGTTTGACTATGAAACTCTTGGGTTTTCTTTGTATTATCCTATTTGCCCGTGATAAACACTGCTGTAAAGTCCTTGTCTGCTAGTTGACTTCTGGGTCATCTACATATTTGTTTCTATTAACTTCTTGTTCTCTGGACTACAGGTCAGTGTCCTGGAGGACTTTTGTTTTTGTTTTTGCATATATAGTCAATTTTTATTTTATGTTGGACATTATGGATGATACATTGTAGAGACTCTGCATTCTGTTATCTTCCTATAAAGAGTGTTAATTGCCTGTTCTACCAGGCACTTAAATTATTGGCTCATCACCTGAACTTGCGTAGGCTTGATTTTACACTTGGTAAGGGTAGGTCTATGTTGGTTTCAACCTCAGGCCTGAGGCAAATTCCACAGCCCTAGGATATAGTCTTTATTTCTAAGGGGCAGCCCTTCTTGAGTTTCAGTGGCAAGCCCAAGGTGTTTGCCAATCCTTCTAACTTGGTATGACTCAAACTCCAATCTCTGTCTCCCCTGCAGTACACAGTCACTGAAACCTCTGCTCAGCTCTTTCAACCTTTCAGCTAGTGCTTTTGCTGCGTTTCTTGAAGACTCCCCCAAGAATGTGCAGCTCAGGGCCAGCCAAGGATTTAAACAGAGTTTACACACAAAATTTGAGGCTCTCCACTCTGTGGGTCTGCTCTTGCCAGGAATTCCCTCATTATTTTCCAATTTCTCTGCCAGTCCTGAACTCCACACTCAGTCCTCAAATCAAGAGAACTGTGGATTTCTACTGGAGTTACAGATGCGCCCATGCTTAATGGGCTGGGGATTACCTTCAGGGTTAAAGTTAAATGCATGGATCTCACCAGTATGGCTCCCTTTTATCAAGATTGAATCCCCTCCTACCTCTGACTTCTTTTGGTCATTCTCCAATGCCTTAAAATAGAAGCATTTAGGGAGACGGTTATTAGGGGGGATAGGATAAGAGGTTATAATTTTTATCTGCAGAAAGATTAGTCTGATACAAGCTACTTCATATTACTAGAACTGGAAGCCCAAACATACCCAATTTGTATTGAATAAGCACATACCCAATTTGTATTGAATAAGCATGAGTATACAGATAGGCATTTCAAACTCAATGTGTCCAAAATAGAAACTTGATTTTTCATCCCCAAATCTCTCCTTCCCCCAATCTCCCTGCCTAATTAAATAGCAACACAATCCACCCAGTTACTCAAATACACACACACACACATACACACACCCACACACATGATCCAGCCTTAAGCCTTATGTGTATCACCCACATCCAATCCATCATCAAATCCTGTGGGATCAACCTCCAAAATGCATCCTAATTCTGTCCATTTCTCTCCATCTCCACAGTTACCATCCTCAACTGAACCACAGGGCCTAATACAAAAGTCTCCTAATTACCAGTTAGAAGTTAGTTTCCCTGCTTTCACCCTTTCCCCCATACAGCCATTCTTTTCACAGCAACACAAATAGTCACTATAAAAACCTAAATCAGATCATGTCATTTCTCTGCTCAGAACGCTATGATGGCTTAGTCTTAAAATGAAATAAAATTTCTTTACCAAAACCTACCAAATCCTACATCATGAAATCCTACCTACTCCCTCTTATTCCTCCTCCCTCTTTAGGCTCCACAAACATCCTTGATGTTTCTCAAGTGTACCAAATGTTTTTACCACCCATGGATTTTTCATTTGCTATTCCTTCAGTTTTCACTGCGTTTCTTCCAGATTTTCACTTGGCTAGATCCTTTTCATCATTTAGGCATTAGTTCCAATACAACCTCCTGGAAGGGAGTTACGCTGACCACCCTGTTTAAAGGAGCCTCCACCCTGCTCCCTAGGCATTTTCTGTTACAGCTCCCCGTCTTGTTCTCGATATAGAATATATCACTACCTGAAATCATCTCCTTTTAAAAGTTGTATTTATTTTTTAATTTCTATCTCAGTCAGAATAGGCTAGGTTGTCCCACAACAAAACCACTCAAAAATCTCAATGGCTTTAAATAACAAAGGTTTATTCTCTTTTCATACTGTATGTCCATGAAGGGTCAGCTAAGGGCTCTACTCCACATTGCCTTCACTCTGGGACTCAGGCAAACAGAGCAGCAACTATGTAGAATACTGCTAGTTGCTGACGAGGAGAGAAGAAAATGCTAGAAGGTCTTGCATGTGCAATCAAATGCTCTAGCTGAGAAGTGCCACACCACCCCTGCTCACACCTAACCAGCCAGAACCAAGCGCAAGACCAGGAAGCAGAATCCCACCATGTTCCAGAGATAGGTGAGATGGAAATACTGGATAAATTGCATGCATGACCACAGTTGTTTATATTTTCTCTACCAGAGTGTATGACATGAGAATAAGAACCTTGAGTGTTTTGTTGTTCTTATTATTATTGTTCACTGTTGTATCCCCAGTGTCTGGAACTGGGTCTCCCATATTACAGGCACTTTAGAAGTACCTATTGAATGAATACATAACATCTCTTTCATTAACCTTTTTTGTATATCTAAGACTAAAATATCTAGACTTGTTCAAAGTACTGAGTCTAAAGATCTTCCTCCACCCACTGCTAATTTTCTGAGGAAGAGCAAAAATATTCTTCTTTCATATTCGATATGATCTGCCATGGAGAATTCAGCTGTTAAGTAAATTCTCTGTCCTCATTTAAACACGGATTGTTAAGCACTTGCGTTTATAAAATTCAGGGGAGAGGATAGATTCCAGTAATCTATTTAGGTTCTAAATAGAAGCAGGAAAGCAGCCTAGAAATAAATGGATACAGTCATTTTTCAGGTGGCTAGACTAACAGACTCATGGCTGGGGTAACATTGGGGAAAAACCCTGGGAGGGCTGTGAAACCCCATCTCTACAATGCCCCCTAATATGGACAGAACATCTATTGACCCCTAGAAAAAGAAAGATGCTTTTCTTACTCAATGGTGGGATTGAGCTTCAGAGCTTTAAAGACAGAGAACTGGGACTGCCCCATCACTGAGGCCTCCAGGACCACCTTCCCCTCCTCCACTGCTAAAAAATACCATTACGGATTAGCACTGCTGGCAGGGACAGGGACAGGCAGAGGAGAGACACTCTTTTAAATTATTACATAACTCACTTGCCACAAAAAGCAGATTTCTTCACTTCTAAATCCCACTGGAGGGAGGAAGGTGGGGTGAGCACTCCCATAAAGGAGTCATAATGGGGAATTCAGAAGAGTAAAGAAAGCGCCAGAATGAAAATCATTGATTGTGCATTATTTCAGAGGAAACTAGGAAGCAGGGCTCTAGGGTTTCACTAAAACGCCAATTTTAAATACAGTATGTCTATAGAAGGAACTAAATTCTCAACAGTTATACAGATGTATTTCTTTATTAGTGTTTTCCTTTTACTTAAGGGAAAAGGACTTTGTAAAATGAACTGTCTATGATCTTGCTATCCCATCTCACCCCACTTCTTCTACTCTCTTCTTTGCTCCAGCCATTGGCCTCTTTGCTGTTTATCAAACATTCTAAATACACTACTGCCTTGTGGCTTTTATACTTGCCCTGCCCTCTTCTTGGGTAGTTTTCCCCCAGAAAGCTACTTGGGTTGCTCCTTCATCTCCTTCAGGTCTCTGCCCAAATGTCACCTTATCAAAGAGAGAATTCCAGCAACTTCCCAGATCTCACCCTACAGTCCTCCTGCTTTATTAGTCCCCACAAAATTTATTGCCCTCTGACATAAGAGATAATGCTTATTCATTTATTGTCCATCTTTTCCCACTAGAGTGCAAACACAATCAGGCCAGGGACTTCATTCTGTTCACGGCTGGATCCCCGGAGCCTAGAAAATGCTCAGTATTTATTGAATGAACAAAATCAAGCCCTATACTATTAAGGCTCCTATACTTTGCAAATGAATTGAGCCAAATCAATGAGCATAATCCAAAAGAGTGAATCAGTTCAGGCAAACACTAAGTTCCAAAAAAAGAAATTCGGTGGCCTCAATATCTTCACAGCTCTAGATAAATGTCTATGAATGTCAATCTGCCTTTTCTTAAAGTCTCTTCTAGTGTTACAAATAACCAGAATAATACATTCATTTCTTTCAGCAAATTTGGAAAAGAAGGTAGGATGAACTAATGATAATTTAAGTTCCCAACTTTAGAAATAGATTGATATGCCTTATGTTCAGTACACGATGGGAACAGACTCAGAGAACAGAAGCTCTTAAAATGAAGACGTTATTTTTAAAAAAAGAAGAGTGTGCTTGCACTCAGGTCTTCCTTCACACCCTCACTTCCTTCCTTCTCCTCCACTCAACACTCATTGCCACTTCTAAATCCAGCCTTGAACACCTGAGGTCAGGTGGATCCTAGCAACCGTGGCACACCTCCCTGCCTCACGGCCAATCATCGCGCATTTTTCTTCCTACAATGTCATCCTTGTGATCAAAAACTTTTGATTTTCTTCTTTGATTTCATATTCTCTGGGTTTTTTGTTTGTTCGTTTGTTTTTCACAACAAGCTTGTACTACTTTTGTAATTTAAAATTAAAAAGGGAGGAACATGCTTCTTGGCTTTCTATTGTTTTCAGAATGAGTTTTAAGCTCCTGAACCTGAAATTCAAGACCTGTCACAATCTGCCTTGCAGCTTCCCTTTCCTGCCTCCTGTTGACGCAAGTCTGCTGAAGTAGGAACACTGCCTGACTAATAGTCTACTCCACAATCATTTGTCCTTTCCTTTCCCACAACTTTGCGCTTGCCATTTCCCCAGCTTGGGAAGCCCTCCTTCTCCCTCCAACAGAATTCTACTGGAGCTCAAGGCACAGTTTAGATTCAGACCCAAGAACTGTTGTAGAAACAGTGATCAGACACAGCCTCCTTAGGAGATGGTAAGTTCGCCATTATTAGAGGTGCTCAGAGACTGCCTGAAAATGTAACAAGGAAGCTCTCACCAAATCCACTCACCTTAAGACTCTATGGTTTCCGTGAACTCCTACTTCTACCATGAAGCCTTATTTGACCATTTTTGTTGGGAATGACTTCTTGCCCCCTTCAGAATATATTGTCCATCCCACTTACATGTCAATTATATGGCACTGCAGTTCTATTATAGCTGTATTTTCATATGTCAGTGCCTAATCTCCATAGCTCACTGCAACCTCCTCAAAGACAGAGTCTCATGGCACCTAGCCCTGCCCCTTGCAAGTGACAGGTACTCAATATGTTTGGCAGTGATGATGCTGAGAAATGGTATAGTTCAAATAGGAATGACTTGGGAGGGACATAAAAGAAAGAGTGGATGGGTCATGAAGCAGCAGGAAACATTGCTTATACTCTTTCATGAGGTGGTCAGTCCAGTGTGGCCACAAGAGGGGACAGAGAAGGAACACAACATTTATTATATTCACAGGTCCTAGAGAGCCAGTCACTGCATGACTTGAGGGGGCCACATTGGGGGAAGAGACATGGAGGGCTATGGGAACAGACTCAACCAAGCAGGTGGGGAGCTGAGAGAGGAAGGACCTGTGGGCAAGAGCCTTTATTGGGGGTCAGGGGCACACAAGCCAAAGGTGCAATGGGATTTCACTGGTGTGTTTCAATGTCACTAGATCACATGAGGGGAGGGCAAGAAGGGAAACTTGTGGCAGAGGCCAGCCTTATCACAGTGGTACACCTGGCCACCTGGGCAGGGAGCTCCTAGTCTATTTGTGGGGCTGTTGAGGCAGCAGGAAAATACAAAGTTTAAAAATTTACAATACAAACATGAACTTCCCTGGGCTGCTAGAGGGCAAGTTCAAACTCGTTCTCTAGAGTTGATGTGTGCATTCACTGATCTTCTCTCAGCTGGTGTATCCTTGTCAATGGGCATGTCCTCAAGGACAAAGTATTATAACAAGCGTGGACTAGTCTAGGAAAATCTTGAGGTGTAATTACATTCCTCTTGACTCAAGGGGAAGTAGTATAGTCCGGCGCAGAAGGAGAGGTTACTGATGGCTGCAAGGGTAGGACGCACTGTGTGGAGATCTTCTGGGTCAGCAGCAATGACAGGCTTTGTCCTGGAACTGTATAACTTCTTGCTGGGTCAACTAAATGACTTTCTTTACCCAAAAGAAAGGACTGGTCAGGCAGGAAGCGGTGCCAGAAAAGATCCCCGAACACAGACAAAGTGGAGCGAAGCTGTAGGGAGTGGCCTAGCACAACCCAGTCCTGAGGCAGACATGGCTCCTTGGCTGCCAGTTCACCATCTGGGATGCCTGAAAAGGCACCTGTCGGGGAATCAGGAGGCTTCAGTTTATGTTCCAATTTTACCGCTGGCTATTGTTGTGACCTTGGAGCCAAGCAAATCCACCCTGTGCATTTCTGTTTACCCAACAACAATAAGTTTGGGTCACAGCCATGATAAAAACACAAATCAAAAGCAACAGAACTGCTTTGATTACCACCAGTACTCAAAATCAAATATACAGCTTCAAGACCACCACTGGAAAGCAACTAGTTTGTCTTTGAAGAAGCCATGCACCTCCTATTCCAGCCTGACCCCCTGTGGACCCATGGGTCTTTTAATGACCCTTCTTGCCCCCTTTTATCAAGAATCCTGCACAGCAACACAGCTGCCATATCAGAACATTCTCCTACGTCCTCACACCTACCAACACCTACCCTTTGGACCTAGACCTCCCAATGATACCAACTGTTACCATCCTTGTTGGTTCATCACACCTCCCAGGTAGCATGATACTTCCAGTCAGAGAAAATACCTTCAAGAAATGATTCTAGTCACAGGAATTAATAAAAAGAAAAGAAGACAAACCAGGGAAAACTTTTATTTGTCAGTACCCTCTCAAATCACACTCCTCTCTCACCTAGGACTACTTACCCCATTATTGATAGAATCTCTATCAATGTGGCTTTAAATGAATCAAGTGATCAAGCACTCTTCATTTTCAACTTTACCACTATAACTTGTTTAACCAGCTGTCAAGCTCCCCCCGTCTAGTTACATGTTATTAATCAGTGAAGTGGTTTGCCTCAGCACCGTGTGCATGGGTCTGCCTGCTGCAATTCCATTTGATAGTCGCTTTCAGAAGAAACTTCTACCATTACCTCCCCTCAGTGGGAAAGAAGAGGAAGTGGAGACAATGGTTGGACCTTGTAAGGAAAGGATGCCTTGGCTGCTGAATGACTCACCTCTAGCAAGGACAATAAAAAGTACCCAGAAAGGAACCTGGTTAATTATTGCTTAATTACAACACTCTAACCTCAGTTGGTCTTAAGTCTTAAGTCCTTGAGGCATCCTTTTACAGTGTTTGTATCCTCTGTCCTACAGGAACGAGAGCAGCCAGACGATCCTAGCACACCGAAAGCTACAGCTGATTGCCCTTTAGTGCTAATGGAAGCACAACTGACTGCACGGCAAACTAATGAAGGCACATAGCAAGCAGAGGTGGCAGGAAATGGCCGCATCCTTGGGATTTCCAGCCTCTCCTTTCTTTCCTGCTCTAAAAGAGAGAAGAACATCAACTGGATAAGTTTTTTGTAAAGGACTATCAAGTTCAATAACTCCTGGACATCAAATTTCCCTATGAAAAGGGGTATTCCTTGAGGATTACTTTAATACTAAATATCAATCATTTCCCAGGTTACCTTTCCTAACCTTTCACATCAAAAATTTTGCTTTTTCCCTCTCTTATGTTAAAGGTACTCCAAACACCGGAATAACATTTTTCTCTAACTTGAATTCTGTGGTCACTTCTGACTCTAAAATGACTACAAAAATGAATTATGTGGTGACAACTTAAGTGTCAAGAAAAATGAAAATTCTGGCATTCAGTCTACATTCGTTGAGCATAAGATGGTGATAAATATTTAAATAACACCTATCATGAATATCAAATACTGTATTTTGAGAGGATAAAGCTTAAAACCATAGATATTCTATCTAAGTAGCATTTGGATACACATCATTTCTCCAAAATGAAGTCATCACCTTGATAGAACAATACTAAAAATAATCACGTGTTGACAATCACTCTGAGTAGTAATAAATATACACTCTGAGTAGTACTATCAAGTATCAGGATAAACCTGAGGGTCATTTATACTATTCAGCTATTCAGATATCAGATTAACACAAAAGAGGTCAGATCGTACTCACATCATTAGATTAAAATAATGGTTTTCCTTCCTAAATATATGATCAAATATCTGTTTCTTTGTGTTCTGATATTCCTGTATCACCATGACTCTCTTGCCCACACTTTCCAGTATGTTTGTTTCTTGTATTGTGAAATAATAAAATCATATGTGTAGCTCAAACACAAAGAAAAAAATTTCACACCAGGCTTAAAGCCAAGACAACAGAAAACAAACAAGCATTTAGCCCTATAAAATTCATTAAATGACAAAACACTGTTGACTTACTTGGTATTTTATGAGAAACAGCTTTTGTTAAAACAAAACAAAAGAAAAAAATCCTAGAATTTGTCTCCTCAAATTTCTGGATGTATTGAGAATGGTTAATTCAGAACTTCCTATTTAAAACTAAAACAGACATACACAGAAAATAGCAAACTCCTTAATATTTCGCACAATATAAACAGAAGAAAAATACACTCTCAACATGCATTCTTTTTTAGACGTCTAGTTATCAGTCAAATCATTCTTTTTTTAATCACAAGCTTCTAAAAGAGAATCATGATTTCTATGCAGCTGGATATCACGGGGGAACCAAAGATGTATAGGTCCGTTATTCAGTTTCTATAATTCTGAAATCCAGAAGACTCTGTAATTGATTTGTTGGCAAGACTTGACCAAAGCTGAATTCATTTAGTAGCAAAGCCTAACCTGAACTGATCTGAGGCTGTTTATAGTCCTTATTTATATCACTTCATGTGAATATTTATTCAGCTACAGATATATTAATATTTCTGATGATGGAATGTTTCCTCAGCCCCATAGGGTGAGCTACTAAATACAGGCACATGCATTGAATTCTGAAACACATCTGGTGTCAAGGTTTAGATAAGACATGGTGTGCCGGATATAGCTTACTAAACCCACCCTGCACTGTTCTGAGCACTATTCAAGGTAAATGGGCCTTTGCCTAAGTTCTCCCTACCTGAACCCATAATTTACTGAACTCATTATCCTCTCTCACTGGATTCTCCTAATGACTTTCTCTCTTTTTTTATAAGATAATCACTCTCTTAGTCACCGAGCCCAATCTTCCTAGTTACCAGTGATTTCCCCCTACTCTCACCTCCTCACAGCCCATCAGCTGTTGACACTTCACAAGGTTCCACATATCCCCATCCCATTCCAGACTGGCCCAAACAATCTCAAACCTGATGGTGGCAAGAGGCTCCAAAAGTAATTTCCTACTTTATTTCTACTCCCCTAATCTCTCCCTCTCCTATTCCCACTAGATTCTGCTTCAAGCTTAATCTCGTCCTCATCTCCCATCTTGTTCAAATACTTCCCTTGAGTCAAATACCACAATGGAAGAAATAAAGTCCAAAGTATGAGACTGTCATTCAAAGACCAATGAATTTAGACTCAATTCTTCCTACTTTTCCACTGCATTTCCTGCCCTTTCCCAACACAATCCTTTCACTCCAGTCAAAATGAGCACGACCTCCTCAGTTTTTCCCAGCTCCAAAAAAAGCCAAATTGTTCTCATCTTTTCTGCTCACGCCATCTACCCCATGACCTGAAATATGTAATGAATTCTTTGCATCAGATCTAACTATTTTAATCCCACTCATGCTTGAGACTCAGCTTAGATCCCACGTTGGCAGCAAAGCTTTCTTTTGCCTTCCTAGCCCACCGTGATCTCCCTTCTTGAATTCCCCCAGCTCTCACAGTTTGTGCTATTCATTTGATACTTGATATGCACTTCCTTGTATTATCAGAGTAATTAAATTTTCATGCATATGTATCTTATCTCTTTAACCAGATTTTAAATTCCTTGAGAGCAGAGACCATGTCTCATATTTTACGAATGAACAAATGAATACCCCTCCATAGCTTACAATTAAAAGGAAACATGGGAAAGACATGTAAAAAACAAAGGAACATTAATTTATTTATTCATTCAAATTTATCAAATACTACTATGTTCCAGGCATTGTTTCAGGCACTGAGGATTAAATGATAAGCAACACAACATAATCTCTGCCCTCATGAGCCTTATGGCATAGCTAGGAACCTAGACATTAATGAAATAATTATACAAATAACTACATACACAAATGTATACACTTTGAAAAAGGAACCATGCAATATTAACAGGTTGAGAATCATTCTCATATGCCAAACTAGTCAACTCATTCTGAGTTGGCCTGTCCTCCATCCAGGTTAAAAAGAAAATTGCAACTAATAAAGGCTCTCTGCACATGTCAGAAAACAAAACGAAAAGAAGACAAATAGGAGGAGCAGTTTATTTCAGAACCACATTTGTCACAATTGTGATGTTCTAAGATCCCTCCTGGGATAGTTATTCAGTCAGAAGGCATGACTTAGACCCTGATCACTTCGCCCTTCACAGAGTTACTTTCAAGGAATGACATCACAGAATTACTTTTATGCCTAAAAAGTTATTCTCTAAACTTTTATGAAAGTTTGCTTTAAGACACAAGAATACAAAATCCATTTCTGCATTTGCCACTTCACCATTCAGTGTCTTCTGTACAAAGCAAAGAGAAAAGAAATTCTCTAACAGAACTTAGGGCAAGGAAATTCCAGAATTTGGTGCCAAGAAAAATTCCCATGTGAAACTTGAAATTTTCATCATTTCTGACATCCAAAGCTATGTAATATATCACGTTTCCCCTTTTGCCCAGACTCCAAGGAAGTTCAAAACCAACAAGGTAATGAAACTCATGGAATATAAGCTCAAGAAACTAAATTCTCCTTTTTATATAAGTCTTATCACCAGCATAATAATTTTGGATTTTCCTATTCATGGATATTTCTAATGGAATCCTCCAAAAGGCTAGGATGCATTATTTGAACACATGCTTATTTTTTTAGACAATGAAATTATCCAAAAAAAATGGAAAGAGAGGCATTGGAAGAGTATAAACTGACATTCCAATGGAATCCAATTTTCATAAAGCCTAATATAATACTGACTTCAACAAGATTCAGTGTTAAACTGAAAGAAATTTTTCTGAAAGGTATCAATTTCAATTTCACGTGTGCTCCTAAATTATTTTCCACATTTGGGAAATGTGGGATTTGTGACCAGTCTAAAACCATAAAAGTTTAGTGCTAATATGTAGGAAAATTAATTCTCTCATGTTATTCCAATCATACAGTGAAGGCAAAAGGGGAATAATTTAAAATGCATTTAATCATTTGTGTCTCTGATAACATGCAATTTCCAATTCGCATGAGTCACCATTTTTATTTGAGACAATTCCCACTACAAATTATAAATCATGTTCTTAACTAGCCACAAAATTGTAATATTTATGTCTCATAAAAAAATAAAATTTATAACCAATGAACTGGATTAAATCACGTGCTCACAGACTCATTTACTCCTCCTCACAAATGCTTTAAACTGGCAATGTTGTGTTGTCCTTTTGGAGTCTAGTAGGAAGAGAATTTGAATAATAAAATACACGAGGGAAGACTAACGAGTCATTAAAATGAAAAGGGTAGCGGGATTCTATTTAATATTTTTATTTGGCATTTCAAAAGAGAATTACAAACAAGAAATTGCTCATTTGATCTCACAAAATGTTTCCTATTATTTTGTAAACCATTCCAATTTCTGTAACTAAAATTTCTGTGCTTATAATTAACAACGCCACTCCTCTCAACATACATACGCCATCATCACCATCACCACCACTACTACAAGCTTGCATCTACAAATTGTTAAAGGTTTAAATATGGCCTTTAAAAAAATCAATTATGTACAAATGCTAGTTATTTGGGAACAAGGGGCGGAAACATTTATCACATTCCAAGCCAAAAAGAACACTGTTACGCTTGCATTAAATTTTGGATTCTTTTCCATAATTTGCACAGCTGTCAGTTCCAGAGCACGCTGCTGTACATTCTTTGGTGCAAGTGGACATAAGTGGGAGCTGGAGGGAAGACAACTTAAGTCTGACAGGAGGGAGTCAGAGAGCGTAACAGAGGAAATAATGCTTGAAGTTGGATGTGAAGGAAAAAGAGAAATGAGCCAAGTTAATAAGAAGGGGACGAGCAATATGGGCATAGGAGAGCACATATGCAAAGGCACAGAGGCATGAGAGAACATGGCAGGTTTGAAAAGCGGCAAATAATTCTGCACAGTGTGGAATGTCAAGAGAGCAGGTTAAAAGTCAGGCAGGAGTAGATCATAACAAGCTTTGGATAGCAATCACAGGAGTTTAGGTTTTATTTTGTAGGAGCTATTCAGCAATCACAGGAGTTTAGGTTTTATTTTGTAGGAGCTATTCAGCCATGTAGAAAAATTATTCCAGTAGCAAAATCCAGAATAAACTGGAGGAGGAGAGAATTATTAGGAGCAAATAATTAAAAGCCTGTGAATGAAGGAAGCAACAATGGCCCTGAAGGGAGATAGAAGGAGAAGGCCAGTTTGGAATTCATTAGAAAATTCAATCAGGAGTCTGGTTATCTTATCCAGTTATCACCAAGATTTGCAGACAGTTATCATTCCTTGTCTAATACCCCATATAATTTCATAGATTTTTTAATAAGAAAAAAAGAAGGAAATTGCCAAATAGTAGTGATACAGCTGACTACATTATAGAACCTTTCCTACTGTAAGCAAATATAATATAATATTTGCTTACCAACAGGAGAATTAAAAAGTAAGCCATGGCTGGAATGTGATTTTAGTATAAAAGATAAGAGGTTACAACAGAATAACTTAACAAAATGAAGCAATTACAAAACCAAATGATCTGCCCTTATTATTAATACCATTGCCTTGACCATACGATTCTCAATCAGTATTTAATATAGGCAGATAACTTTTCTCCAAACTCCTTAGCTTTCTACATAGAGCCAATTTACTGAATGGATTACAAACACATCCAGCCATTGCTCATAAAGGATATCTACAGTTTTGTTTGCCCAGCCATTTTGCTGCTCCACCCATTTCGGAAACTGACCCTCTCCCATTCTACCTCCTCCCCCAACCTCTTCTATCCATATGATTACTATGCATATTACCATGCTGGTTCAATAGGTCTGGTGGGTGGCCCAACTAACACCCAGTTCCTAGATATCCTCCGTGTCAATGACCTGTCTCGCTACTTTACATTAGCACACAGTCTCTAAAGAACACACCCTAGTTGCAAATCACCACTAAAGAATGGCTGTACTTCTGTTACATGTCATCTAACCACACCCATCAATCCTTTCCCTTTTCTTACTCCCATTTCACCCATAAGGTTTCATCTAAATCTTCAGGCTTTTGCCCACTCTTCTCAGACCATCGCCTTCCTCACCTCCTTCCCTTGTCCAGCCAGAACCCCCTGTTAATCAAATCAATAACCCTTTCATTAGAATATCCCTTTATTTTCCATCCTTTGTTTCCAATACAGCAAGCTTGAGCATTCCCCACCCAGATGAATCACTCTCAAATTCTGTTCCAGGTGACTGAGCTCTCATAAAGAAAACTGCTCAACGATTCAAATCGGTGGCATTCAACTTTATAGTGGCTAACTAACCTCAACAGCCCTCAGAGATAATCAGTAACCCCCTCATTTGTCCCTAGTCAGTTCGCATCTATACTCCCTAGAGTAGCTGTTCCAAACCTCAACCACTTTCTTAAATCCCTTGCATCATCCAATCCCTCCATCTTTATCTTTAGCTCTTCCTTCCACATAGTGAAACAGAGATCACCAGGTGGGAGCACAGTCACTCTCTACTCCCCTACCTCAAAAGTGCCTATCAGAGTACCAACCTTTATCTCACTCAGGACTGTTTCTAAGGAACCAGGGTTTCTCCTCCTGTCCTCTCTAAGACCACCATTTCTACCTGTGTCCTAAGTCACAGACCAAAGAAACCTTCAGAGATGCTGTCTTTCTTCTATATCTTTATCTGCACTTCAATCTAGCTCCTTTCCTGATAATGACAAGCAGATCAATTAATCTTACCCCTCAAGTAAAACCACCACCGCCAACAACAACAACAAAATCTTCCGTTGGTCCTTCTCCCATTTTTAGCTATTTCCCATTTCCTTCTTCCATTTCGTCAACAAACCTCTTGAAACTATGTACATATATAATAAATACAAAATCTGTACATTTTATCAACTTATGTAATAGAAATGGATGGCAATAGTTTGAGGAGTAAATAAAAATTGAGAAGAATACATATGTAATATTATGTCTACGTGTACATATATTTTTTTATTTGTTTATTCCTTAAACCATTGCCATGTTTCTAACTAAACTTCTAAAGTGAAAATACCCACACTAAATCAAACATGATCTTATTATTGCTAAACGCAAAGTTCTATTACTAAGTTCTCTTCCTAATTGACCCAGCAGTATTTAAACCTTCCTTTTTCCCTTTTAATTGCCCTTTTAATTCAATGTCTAAAATAATGTCTGGCATGTAATAAGTGATCAATGAGTATTTGTTTAAAAAATATCACCCACCAACTGGCCCAAATAAATCAGAGCAGAAGTGGGAATCACACCCAAACTGGGTCAACTTCAGGCTCTTTACTCAGAGTTTAAACTTGGGACCAAGAGAGTCAAGGCAGTCTCTGTGAGAGGATGTAAACTGATCTTCAGTGTGAATGGAGGATGAAGCAGATATGATAGAGAAGTTAAGACACAGAACATCCTTATAGAATTCAAGCCCCTGGTTTCATTTATCCTAATTATCAAAATAAATTCTAACCTTGGTCTCTGTGAAATATCCCAATATTGTTATAATAAGTTACATTTTTAACTTAAACTAATATAGCTCTTTTCCTGTCACATACTACCAAGAGATTTCTTACTAATGTACTGTTCTGTGGTTGAATAGCCTCAAAATAAACATCCTAAAGCCAACGTTCAAAAAGAAAAAGGAAAGAAAGAAATGGGGGTAAAAAGGTGGAGTTCCCATTCTAATTCCCTGAATGAACAATATGTATAAATATATGGGCAATGGTTAACTTACTTTAACAAAAATGTGGTGTGATATGGAGGCATTCTCTTTACGACTTACAAACTCTTTATGATACCATACTTAGGTACCGTCTATGGGAAAAGAGCTATTTTCCTGTCTTCTCTAAATAAGACTACACCCACATTCATTTTAACTCTAAAGCCATTTTTTGAAATGAATTTTGGTACTAATTTTATCTCATGCTCATTTTCCTTAGGCCATAGAAAAGTAGACCATTAAACAGAGAATAGCTGAAGAACCTAGCTACAACAGTGCATAGCAAATTAAGGCTGCAGGGGAAACTGAAATACAACCTAAATTGGCACTTAGAAATAACAAAGCTCTATCTTGGAAAATAGAAGTTAAATAATTATCAACATTACATTTCACAGGTACTTACCAAACAAACGCTGATGGAACAGAAATTTCCCAGCTATTAGTCCTATGAGAATGGCAAGTAGCCATAGAAGCACCTTCAGAAGCCTCCAGCCAACTCCTCTAGGGTATTTATTTGTTACAAATGAAAAACAGTTTCCAACAACAATGACGTTGGCTTCTGTTTGGCTATGAGAAACTGGGTCCTCCGCAAATATTAAGAAGTTAAAGAAGATCACCAAGTAAGCCACGATCATGCGAGACCAGGGATGCTGGAAATAATAGCGAAAGTCTTTACCCATCCTTCAAAACTTCAGTTCCGTAGTTTACCTGTATAAGAAAAGATACACAGAGTTAGAGCAGAAAACAAATAGTCTCTCTCTTCCTGTTATCTGTTCAGATTTCTAATGTCTCCATAAAGAGGTATTTGAAAAAGATGACACCTGTTCCTGCAAGACAAGTCTGAGATTGAGGAAAGTAAATATTGTCCCTTGCCTGTCATCTAATCATATCTCTGATCCCATGTGGATTTAGGAAAGAAAAAGAATAAAAGAGTAGAGGGAGAGGAAGGTACTTTAGGGGGCAAAACACCGTCCAAAATTGGGATGATGACCAAGGTGACATGCAGCTGTGATCTTACAGGGAAACGCAGAGGAAAAAAACAATGCAGTACTTCTCCTCTTTCAAATTATGTTACAGTCATAATACAGAGTCATTAAAGATTAAAGCACTGTAGAAGTAAACTGAGCACATATGAACAAAAGCTAAACATCATCCTCTGCCCAAATCCCTCTCCTTAGAGTTAAGATCCCTTAATAATTGGGTGGATATACTTTCAGATATTTTTCTATACATTGACAAATGTGCATATATGTATGGGGTTTTATAAAAATGTTCACAGGGGCTGGCCCGGTGGCATAGTGGTTAAGTTCACGTGCTCTACTTTGGCAGCCTGAGGTTCACAGGTTCGGATCCCAGGAGCAGACCTACCCACTGCTCATCAAGCCATGCTGTGGCAGCATCCCACATACAAAGTAGAGGAAGACTGGCACAGATGTTAACTCAGGGACTACCTCATAAAAAAAAAGAAAGGTCTCAGTCTAGTTGTCAAGTAATTTCAACACAGAATAAGTTTAGTGAAATAGCTTAGTCTGTGGTAGAGTAGTTGTATGCAGGGGGGTTTGGGCAACTGTGCTTGTCAGAAGTGAGGAGAAAGGGGAAGATTTCAAAGAGGAGGACATATTCCAAATCGAGGTTGGAGGATTAGTAGGATTTTTTTCCCCAGTGAAGAAGACAAGGATGCTCAATCTATGCACACGCCAAGGCACAGAGTCATGGAAAATATGTACTATGCCTACAGCAGTGGGTCCTAACCTGGATGTGCGTTGGAAGCACTGCAGCTTTCTTAAAATGCTGATGTCCAGGCCCCACCTCCAAAGTCTTCCTCAGCTCCTGTCTCTTTCCTCTTTGGGAGTGAGCCCTCCCATAAAGAATTCAAGCCTGCCTAGGTCCACCAGGGCTGTGACTGGGTGATTAAGTCTAATTCTGGGGTTCAGTTTTGGTGAGCACATTTGGTGCTCAGACTAAGCTATACCTTTTTGTTTTTCCAGCAATAAAGCTGATTAAATCTGGGATTAAAAGATAATAATAAAGGCAGTCATTTCACTGCAATCTGCCAATTCTTCTTTCTTCTTTCTCAATTTACACAGAACTGAAAGAGAAAAGAGGGACCCTTACAAAGTCTACAGCTCTGACTTGCCAGGCTCTGTGCTGTATGTCTGCATGCATCATTATTTCATTTTCATAGCAACTCTCTGAAATACCATTATTATCATTCCCATCACTTCACTTACAGAGAGGGAACCGAGGTCCACACAGAATATGTAACTTGCCCAAAGTCACCCAGCAAGAGAGCTCTGATCTGAGCCTCTGAAGTCTGACCGGAGGGCCTGATCACCATCTCTGCACACAGTCAGATCAGTTCCAGGCGTTTTCCCTACCAATGCAGGCAGACCCAGTCCCCAGCCCCAGGGATGTCATCCCTTGAAAGCCTTCTGGAGACACACTCTTCTCTAGAGACAATTATATTAAGTCTGTAATGTATACAGTCATGAGTTGCCTAACAACATTTTGGTCAAGGACAGATCGCACACACAATGGTGGTCCCATAAGATTAGTACCGTATAGCCTAGATGTAGTAGGCTACATCATCTAGCTTTATGAAAGTACTGTAGGGGAGGAAGAAATTTTCCTCTACCCTTCTAGGTTCTTCTGGCTGGTCTAAGAATTAAATTGACATAAGACAGATTAACAGGAGAAAAACAAACAAAAGTTTAATAACATGTATATATGGGAGAAACCCAGGAAAACCAAGTAACCCACCAAAATGGTCAAAGCACTCACTTTAAATACCATCCTCAGCTAAAGACAAAAGAAGATGTTAGGGGTGGGGAAAGTCAGGGACTTCAAAGGGAAGGAAGGCAATTTACAGGTGGGTGAAAAGGAGAAAATGTTTGGAAAACAAGTGTTTGGCCACACAGAAACAGAAGAACACAGAGTGGAGCCCAACAGACTTTTCTAGGTTCCTCCCTGTCTATCGCCCAGTTCACGTTATGCTAAGGTGATAGCCAGCTTCCTGAGACAAGCTTTTTTATGTAAATTCTTCTAGGCAGTTAAGAAGGAGGTAATAAGAAAAACTTTGAGCCTTTCATTTCTTAAAAGAATTAACCTAAAATGAGCCTTATGTTAAAGAGACACATTTTGGGGTGATAAATTTTGTTCCCCTTCAGTACACTCCATGATGTTCATACAACAACAAAATTGCCTAATGATGCATTTCTTAGAACATATCCCCATCATTACATAACTATGTAATTACACATTACACATGACTACACTTCTATAGCCCACGAAAATATATATATGTGAAACAATCTTTCACAAATCCTGAGCACTCTGGGAAAGGAGTATCCATTGGTAAATATTCTCATTTTACATACGGCCAAAAGTACAAAGATCCACGAGCATAAAGTAACTCTAAGTCAATGGAAGATCTGAGAATAGGCTCCAAGGTCCCCAAGTTCCAGTCCAACATTCTGGGGTGATGAATGTCAATTAAACTCACCATCTAAGTTACTGAAGACTTGTCTTAACTATGTTAGAAAAGCACATGAAAGGACTGTAAACACATGAAAGGATTGGCAATAAAATTCAGCAAAACAAATAGTCACTGTGCCTTGGATTCATAAATCTTCTACACAAATTCAAGTCCCTTGTGATCTTCGTGAATACTCTGAAATATCTGTTCTCAGGGATTGCAGCTCAGATTGCCTAGGAATGGTGGCTATCCAAAGATTGTTTTGGTTTTTTTTTAACGTTTGGTTCATCACCCAGTCCAGCAGCAGAGACCTGTGTGGTTCTCACACCAAAGAAAGCAGACAAAGCACTGAGAATATAAACAAACATCATGCAGTTTTGGGATATTCAATATGCAAGGATGCCAGAATGCGTCAGTTAACTGAATTTCATACAACATCTCTGGAAATGTTCAAAGACCACCACCACAAGAGAATGCACAGAAATCAACTCAAGGCCAATGAGTCTTGAAGTAGGAATAGCTCCTACATGCCCATCAGAACTGGACAGGGGTATCATTTCAGAAGTTGCTATAACAGGTTTTTATGGTGCTTCTCTTATTGGTGAGGAATTCTGGTGTAGTCACCCCACCACCGTCCCTCCCCCTCCCCACGCACAATCAAGGCAGCAGGATTTAGAACACTGAATACATATGACCTTGATTTTTGTTTTTAAAAATGCTTTGTTAAAAACATCTTGGAGACAGCTGTTCCTCTCCAGTATTTCTATCATTTCAAGAGAGACAACAACAGTATTGAGCAACAATCCTGCACTCGTACAGATGGTAATTCCCACAGTAAGCTATGAATGCTACTATCCCTCCCATGTTACAGGTAAAAAACAACAAGGGCTCAGAGCAGTTGCCACCTGTTTAATTCACATATCCAGAATGTGGAAGAGCCAGCACTTCAATCCAAATCCATTCCTAGCCCTTGATCTCTGGAACATACCACAAAGCTGGAAGTGTTTCTCCCAATAAAATCATTTCCCATCACATTTACAGCATACTCTTTATTTCCATTAAGAGACTTAGTTACTTAGATACTAGCTGAATGAACAGGACTCCATTATTGACCATCATTTGGTCTTTTTATTTTATGCTAAACATGGCTGACATTTATTCCTGCCTCATACTCCAAAGCTGAACTGATGTCTTCTAGGGGGTGCCAAATTTCAAAACCTATATAATAACTTGAATAAAACCTCTGCTTATTTCCACTTCCTGACCTCACACACAAGGTTACCAAAAGTTTGCCTAGTCATCTTGGCCTTATTTTCTAGTACCTTAGGCACCTGATATCCATGGCAGCAAAATTGTTTTCACCTCTGTAGTTCACATAAAGCATCTTTATGATCAATATGACCATTTGTTGATTCTAACATCAGTAATCCAGGATTGAAGTTGGGTAGGCTACACAGTGTACATAGTCTGAAAAACCTTTTAATTTTTTAAAATTCAATTCTGAAACCACTGACGAGCTTTACCTTAAATAAATTTGCTTTTATCTAAGCTCTCAGCATATCATGGTGAAATAATCTGTTTATGTGTTTGTCTCCCTCAGTAGATCATAAGGTCCTCAGGGAAGGGCCTATTTGCTTCCAGGGCACAGCACAGGGCCAGGCTCACAGTGGGCAATTAAACACTTACTGGACGAGCTGAGTGGTACACTATGAAAGAGAAGCCCCCTCATTGTTTACGTGAGATGAGAAGGCAAAGCAACCTGCCATGAGCTTCCACGAAGAGAAGAGAACAGCAGAGCAGAGCAGATGAATCCAAAGACTGCAACGATGACTCGGCCAGTACCAGCAGAGATGCACCTCCACTCAACAGCATCTCATTGCAGCACCAGGTTCTGAGTTATTACCATTATTAGTAAGACTAACCTTTATTGAGTACTAACCATATACTAGTCACTATGCTAATGAGCTTTACAAATATTTCATTTAAATTTCACAGCAGCCCCATGAAAAAAACACTCTTATTTTACCCATTTTACAAATGTTGAAACTGAGACTTAGAGTTTAGTAACTTGCACCAAATAACGAAATGAGTCTATGCCAGAGCCAGGATTCAAATCCAAGCTACCCAGCTTCAACACTCTATGCTATGCCTTCCCCTCACAAAGACACAAATTTCAAAATCTTGCCCTTTACATGTTGGTTAGAAAGTTCCTGATACAGCCTTCTGATAGAAAAGATTCACAGTACTTCTAGGATGAACGAGTCTACTATTACTATTCAAATTGACCTTGGTAGCGTGATCAGAAAGAACTAGGATCACATGACCGACTACAGGATTGCTGGAATTTTTTCTTCTCCTTTGAGCATCAGTATAAGTAGTTGAGTTGATCTGACTGTCCTTTTGCAATGTATCGCTGATGCTCATCCTGTGATGTTCCAACTACGCTTATGGAGAACACTGCATCTCTGAGAACTGGACTAATCCACACCACTTAATTCCCTCTTGTAAGTAACGACATCATTAGGTAGAGGCCACTATCAACAGCTTGAAAGCCTCTGCTTTTTCATGTAATAGCAGTGATGAAGACATTGGTAACTACACGTTGAAACTTCATATACTGTCTGATAATCCAGAGGCCTTCTACCATTGTTTCCAACTCTACAAGGACTAATATTTATACTAGATATTAGGAATGCCGCACATTTTACTACAAGCCAGTACGTCATCTGGTACTAAAGGCTAAGAATGGAAAGGAATTCAAAGGAAAAGTGGAAGAGAGGTAAGAACGCTCAAGTTGGGAGGATCCTTTGAGCAAAGGCACAGAAGTCCCATCTGGGACAGACATAGTGAGGGATCAGTAATTTTGTGTGGCTGGAACACAGAACACTTGGAGGTACCTACTGAGAGTTAAGGATAATTTGGGGCCGCTTCAAGGAAGATTATACAAGTGCTGTTCTGTATTTTACTGAGTAGAGAATAGGGAATCAAAGATTTCAGAGCAGAAGGGTGATACACTTGATTGGAGCATGGTTTTAGAAAGATTTCTCTGGCAGGCTGGAAAATGATCAACTGCTATGAGGCAGGATGAAAGTGAGGAGACTAGTTTAGAGGCAACTCCAACAGTTTAAGTAAAAGATAATCAGGTACTAGACCAGGGTAACATCGATGCCATAATAATTTGTTTGATTGAACCAGAGTACCCTGCCTTCACTACTTATTAGGGTCTTCACAAATAAATAAAAACACTCACAGATTTCAAGAGTGCGAATTTCATATTTCTCAGCAGGGACCCTGGTTCAGGTGATAGGTTTTGAATAATGACATGTATGATTAAGATGAAATGCATCACCTACATTTAACAAAATTTACAGATGCATATGGAAAAGTCCTTGATGAACAAATATGCTATACAAAAGACATTATTACTAGCCATGTAAACCACACCCAAAGCACAGCTCTGCTAATGTCAGTCTTCGGATCTAGGAATACCTAACCAGGCAACACGAACACATCAATTCATTGTGGAGCACTATTCTAGGATAAGAAGAGAATCTCTCCAAATTTTCTGAAGCTCCTTGGTATTTATGTCTTATAATTCACCTGCAACCCCTCTGAGCTCTTGTTAAAGGACTTATCGAAGATGACTGTGCCCGTACTCTGCCAAGAGTGTGAACTTCATTTCAGCACCTTGAATCCAATTTCTCGAAAAATAATTTTTAAAAACACTTCTTCCTGTGCTTTATGTTTTTGTGGTATGCACTTTGTGACGCATACAGCTGTGTTTTGGACCGTACTTGGCTACGTAAGCACTAGATAAAGGCTATTTTCTTCCATTACCTAGTTCTAGTAGTATACTAAAATACATAAAGTTCTCTGCAGTAAACAGAACAATTTTTATAATCATTTCACTTAATCCCTAGGATATAATCAGTTTTAAAATTGTTATGTCAAAAGGGCAGACAGAGCTTTAAATTATTTAAATTATTTCCTTAAAAGATAAAGAATGATACAGCCTATATTTACATCACACCTTACCTCTTACGGTTTTTAGTGGGCAAAATCACACCATTAGAGTGATTCAAAGGAATTAGGAACATTTGATTTTCAGAGGGCAGCCTAATGTGGTGGAAGGAATATGGTCCAGATCTACCTGACTCTGCTACACACTAGCTCTGCAACTTTGGGCAAATCCCTAATCTCTCTGAGATTCCATTTCTTCACCAGTAAAATCCTAAAGAAAGTACTTTCCTCATAGGGTTGAAGTGAAGACTAAAGGAGATTTCATTTGTAAAGTGCCTGGTCACTTGCAGGTACTTCCTACCCTGAAGACCACTGTTAAAATAGGAGTGACTCTTGGTCATTCCCATTAAAAATGAGCATGAAGGGGCTGGCCCAGTGGCGTAGTGGTTAACTTTGAGTGCTCCACTTCAGTGGCCCAGGGTTCACCCGTTCGGATCCCGGGTGTGGACCTAAACACTGCTCATCAGGCATGGTGTGGTGCCATCCCACACACAAAAAATAGAAGAAGATTGGCATGGATGTTAGTTAGATCAGTGACAATCTTTCTCAAGCAAAAAGAGGAAGAGTGGCAACACATGGTAGCTCAGGGCCAATCTTCCTCACAAAAAAAAATAATAATGAGCATGAAACTTATATCAACTGCATATTACATTTACTGAGTAATTTTATATACTATTCTCAGTGTCAAAGGATTTTAACACAACACTGTGCAAGGTAAAGAATGAATGTTATTTTTATTTTACAAATATTGAAACTGGGGCACAGAAAGCTTAAGCTACTTGTCCAAAACCATATACAGGAGAGTGGTGAAGTCCAGATTCATTAATTCCATAATAACATGCATCATTCATTTATTGCATATCTACCAGTTGCCTGTCTGTGCCAGGCACTGGCCTATGAACAAGGGTTACTAAGAGACAATTCTCCTGTTGCCTTGCATCTTATCTCATTCAGGGAAACAGACATTAAAGAGAGAAAATTAAATACATAGTATTTTAGAAAGTTATAAGTTGATGGAGAAAATTATAGCAGGAGCAAGTTAATAGGGAGCATCAGGAGTGTGGGAAGTTGAAGAAGGCCTCACTATAAGGTGACATCTGAACAGAGACGTAAAAGAAGCTAGGGAGGCAAGCAGGTATCCAGGGAAACAGTGATCCAGACAGAGAACAAAAATTAGCAAAGGCCTATGCTTGCTGCATGATTAGAGCATTTAAGGAACAGCAAGGAGGCTAGTATGACTGGATAGAATGTGGGTACAGAGGTCTGAGAGGTAGCATCTGACCACAAACAGGACTTGAGGCCATCCTATGCACGTGTGCTTTCATCCTGTGTGAGACGGGAGGTGGGAGAGTGACACAATCTGACTTACAGGTCAGAAGGGCCACTCTGCCTGATGGTTGGAAATGTACCAGCTTCTGGATACATTTATAAGGAAGAGCAGACAAGACTTTACTGATGGATTGGATACGGATGTGGCCTGGCAAAACCCAGAATGGAACTGCCATTTCCTGAGAAGGGGAATGCACTTCCTGAGATGAACATCATTGAAGCAGATACAGACAACATAACAGTAATTAACATTTTTGAGTGCTTTTTCTGTATTGGGCCCTTGGCAAGCACTTTTCATACATTATCTCAATCGGTCCTTATACCAACCCTTTGGATTTACCAGTGAAGAAACAGAGATTCAGAAAGGTTATAACCTGCCCAAGGTCATACAGCTACCAACTGGTAGAAACAAGCAGAAGTGCCTCTGAATGACCCCAAAATGAGTAGTCTTAACTACTGCTGTGTTCCCTACACTGAGAAGTATAAAACATAGAATAAAGTTCCAATGGGAAGGAAGTAGGAGTTCTAAGTATGAGGTGATGGCTTGTACCTAGTAGGTACTCAATAAATATTTGTTAATGGATGAATAAATGAAAAATCAATGTATGGATGATGACTGGATAACAGACCAGACTTGGGTGAGGAAAAAACTCATCGAAGATTCCAATTCCAGAGAGAATAGACTTTGGATAATGGATATTCAAGTCTGTAAAAGGAGAAATGGCAGAAAGGAGGAAAAACCAAATATATCTTTGCCTGGACCAGTTGCAAGGTAAGGACAGGTCTTAGCATATTCTCTCGAATTGTTAGATGAAAAGGCAGGCAGGAGGAGATGACACATAGCATTTTACATAATGCAAATGCTGAATATAGGTTTTACAAATACAAATAGCAATAACAAAAGAAATAAAAGTTGGAACTTCTTACTTTTAGTCCGATACAAGAAACCACACAGCCTTTTAAATAAAAAGCAACCTTTTAAGCCAATCAATGAAACCACCCTAAGTGGCTTTGCATAGATATCAGGATGGTGTTTGTGGTCCTCTAGCTAATTTAAAGGATCACATCCATAAGTCACTTCCTAGACTTCTCTTCACATTGTTTCAACCTTAAAGTGATTTTCTTCCCTTGTTCTTACCCTGCGGTCCTTGGGATAGCAGAGCACTGAACCAATGCAAGTTTTTAAAACAGAGAACCTAAAAGCAATGTAGGTCTGGCGTTCTCATCTGATGAAGACATTAGCCAACTTTTCATTGAAATGGCAAAATATTTATGAGCCTTTGCACACTCTAAAGTTGAAAAATAATCACCAATAATCCTTTAAAAATGTTTAGACCTCCTTTTCAGTGACATCTGTTTATGACAAAGAGTTAAACACAATACCAAAGAAAGCAAGTTAATGAGTAAAATAAAATTCATTCATATCTGAAATAATTTTTTAAATGACTGGTAGTTTAAAGAAGCAAATTAAATAAAATAGACAAGTACTGGTTTCTCATGACAAGGATCAGATGGAGATGGGGATAGATACCTGGGTCAAAATGTCAAAATCCACAAAGATTGGGAGCTGGGGGGGGGGGGGAGTTATAAAGTATATACATGGCAAAAATTCAATGCTTTACAACAAAAATAGCTTTTACAAGCCTTCTACCATTCTTTATACTCAATAAACTGGAATAACTATTTTCTAAAGACAAAATCAAACCCTGCAATCTTCCTAGAAGTCCTTCTATGGATTTCTGACAGTATGTCATTTATAATTAAATGGGGAAATACATTTATTTAACAAACTTTTACTCTAAAATTTTTTTTTTGGTTCATGAGACTTACATCCACACATAAATACTAAAATAAGCATGTGATGTTTACTACCATCTCACACACACACTCAGTTTATTGTTTCACAGCCGGTAGAATGAATAATGGCATCCAAAGTGTTACCACATGGGTCAAACACACTTGTGGGCCTGTAGCATCTTGGAAAACAGGAATCGACAAATTAGCTTTATTTCGTCACGATGAAGTTAGCAAACACCCAACCCCTCAAGTTTGTTGTTTTGTTTTTTTAAGGAGAACACCCGTGACCTGCAACCTGTTAATTTAATTAACGGACAGCAGCTCGGGCTTTGATCGGTTCCTATCCTAGGAATCACTGAAGCGAGGGAAGTTCAAGGTCTGTTCTGGCGACGTCCATTACCCCCTCGGAGCCCAGGAGTTTGAGGTCCCTCGCAAGAGCCTCCCGCCGCGGAGGCTCCTCTGCCCTTACCCACCAGGGCTGATGCGTTTGTCCCCGTCCCTGACACTTGCCCCTGCCTCTCCGCCTGCCCGGCCCGGGGAGGGAGGAGGAGAGGCGCCCGGGGGGTTCGGGCCGGGGTTCGCGGCCGCTTCCGCCTTCGCGGGCCGGGAAGAGGCGCAGCCGGCGGCGGGTAGCCCGGCCCGGAGGGCTCGGCGGCGGTGGGGCGGCCCGGGCCCGCGTACTCACCCGAAGGGGCCGGCGGGCTCGGGGCGTCTGCAGGCGGCCGACGAGGTCGAGCGCAGCCCTCCGCCGCGCCGGCGGCCTCGCTGGGAAGCGCGGCGAGACGGGCCGGCGGCGTCGCTGCCACCGCGGCTGTCGCCGAGCTATAAATACCGGCCGGCCCACACCCGCCGCCGCCTACGCCGGGCGCCCTCAGCCAAGGGCTCCGGCCGCGGGCCAGCCAGCCGGAGCGTAAGGGCGACGGCGCGGCGCGGGGCACCGCGATGGCTCCAGCTGTGCGGCAGCCTCCGCAGCTGGAGGCATGGCCTCCCCCCGCCCCCGCCCCCGCCCCCGCCCCCGCCCGCTCCCTCCCGCCGCCGCCGCGGGCCGCCTCCAGCCCGGGGGCCGCGCGCGCCGCGCCCCAGCCTGCCCGGCCCGGCCGCCTCTGCAGAGCGGCAGCTGCAGGCGGGCTGACTGAAGAACCGGGCGGGGGAGGGGGGCGGCCCGGCTGCAGCCCGAGGAGTCAGCAGCAGTCCCTTCCTCCTGCGGGAATCGGCAGACTTACAAAACCCACCATCCTGCAGGGAACCAATGAGCTTCCTGGGTGGACTGTCCTCAGAGAGCTGCAAACTTTCTAACGCAACCTCAGGTCGCAGAGCATCCTTTCTGCTTTAGTCTATTGGGGGCGTGGAGGGGTGGGGGTAGGGAGACACCCGCGAGGAGTATAAGTGTTATACGACTTTCCATTCTGTCTGGTCTGACACACACACATACGCAAGCATAGTCACACATATGTATACACACGTATCTATAAGCGCATTCATTCATACACACTTAGAGATGAACAAATATATATACATGCGTACATATGTATATACACATATATAAGCACACACATACATACATACATTTATAGGTAAGCACTGACATACACATGCACAATGGTTAACCTTTCTGCCGCCTGAAGATCTCGGGAGCCTAACGTTCTGTAGCACTTCAATGATTCCTCTGCAACTTAGAGGAGGAAGACCCTTTGACCACAATTGACCGGTTCCTTTCTTCCTGATGTAACCTCTTGTCCGTCCCATGTATGTATAGCCTTTGTTTCCTTCCACACCCAATAACTGCTACCTCAGTTTATGGGTTGCTTATAATGTATTAAAAGCTGCTGTCCAGCATACTGGTATTCCATGCTAGTGGAAGTGATCCCTAGTTTGTATAGTCAAATGGAAAATGGGATCATTCATATATGCCTTCAATAGCAAACTTATGAGAAGAAAACTAGCCTCTCTCCTGGATCTGCAGGATGATTCAGGAATGAGTTGGGTAGCAAAAGGGAGAGCTGAGATGTCAGCAGATTTGGAGATGGGATAGAAAGAGCCATTCCCAAGTTCTGCAGTGTAACTAATTGACACAGGGATAACTGGGGGTCCACTGTCATGCTTCTCATCAGTTTGACATCTTTTCTAGTTTCTAAGAATGACCACATATATCTACATTGCAGTCATAGTTTGAGATCATCTTATGGAATTCTTAGCTTAGTAAGATTCTCTTTAATGAAGTTTTCACATGTTTTCCCAGAAAGAGTTGTTTCCTATGCTAGCCCTTTGTACATTTTACTATGACACTTCCTACATTTACTGTAATTTTATGCAAAGTCTTTTTTCTCCCCCACTAAGCTATGAACTCTTTGAGGGCAAACTAAATCTTACTCACCATTGCATTCCCAACACCTAACATAGTGACTTATAGTAACGGCTCAACAAATAGCATATTAATTCCACAGATTAATCATTAGAGTCTACTTGCTTTTATAATTACAATTAGGATTATTTTACCAAGAATTATTAAACTATGTAACCGTGTAACAGAAATTCCATGTGCTGTATTTTCCTTGTATCTCCATTTAAAGCAAGGAGTCTTCAATCAGTTAAAACTGGAAAATATTAAAACTTCACAAATTATGCAGCATAATACTGAGGTCCGTGACTTATTAACCTCCCCAAAAAACAAACAAACAAAAACACAATACACTTTTCCGATCATTGAAACACAGCCTGTAAGTCACATCGTATTTCAAAGGATAGTGGAGTAAAAATCATTCAGCAGCTTCTCTTCTGTCTACTTGAGAGACAGAACTCACTCGATGGTCAGTTGAATTATATGGGTGCCTCCTAGGATGAACTTCAGTTCATTAGAACTGAAATGTCTGGCTTCAGTTATATGGACCTTGTTACCCTAGTTTCAGAGCCCTGTCTTCTTAACATATGGTCTTGCTTCCTCTAATAATAATTTTAAGAATAAGCTCAACCAATGCTTACTATGTGCTCTTACTTATACTGGAGAAGACAGTTCTCCAGGACCACTTCAAGGCAAAATATTGAAATGGGCAAGATTTTCTTCGATATCGATGCTCCCTTTTCACCCCTGACCAAGAGGCTTGTGCCCTTTGCTTTGACAGCTGGGCAACATGGGACCAGGCAGGGAAACAGACTCTATATTTGCTCTTTGTCACAACAGCAGGTCGTAATAAAAGTTCAACTTATTGAAGGCTTATTGTGTACAAGGCCCACTCCTGGTATTAAAACATTAAATCATTAAAGCATTCGATCTCTGCAACGTATGTGTGAGACAGATGCTGTTGATAGCACTTTCGCGTTTACCTTTGAGGAAAGAGACACACAGAGACAGTAGTTCATGCGTGATCTCACTGCTAGCCAGAGTGATGGAATAAGGATCAGAAGCCAGGCAATGTGGGCTCGCCAGTCCACATTTTAACCTCTCATCTTATACTTTCTCCCCATATACCAGGAATGGGATGTGGGTTTTATAATTAGAAGACCTAATTGTGGGTTTACAGTTAGGAATACGGAACATTGATGTGAATTCTGGTTCCACCACTTACTAGCTACAACTCTAAGCAAATTGCTGCTTAAAATTACTATGAGAAGCCCTACATCTGCCTTTCATCACCATTGAATTTGTGAGATGCTAGATCTAGATATGGACTTAGGGGTCCAAAGTAAGTCTTGTGGCCTGTTCAAGGACAGATCCTGCTCAGGATTTAGGCTACTGTTCTCCGTATCCTCCAGTCTCTTTCCATCTCATTCACTACCATGCAGGCCTGTTAGGTGTTGTAAATGCCCTAATGTGTCAGACACCAATAGAGTATCAGTTACATAATAGATAATAAAGGCCATTCTTCCTTCCCATCAAAACTTAACTGTTCTATGCAAGATTTCCTCAGTGCCAAAATCTATTGTTTTGGGACACAGATGGTGATTGCTTACTCACAGAAATGAACCATTTCTCCAGTGTTGGCCAGTAGTGTTTAAAAATGGTATAGATAGAAGTCCTGGGAAGAAACCAAGATGGCAGAGCTTTAGCTCTCCTGTTCACCCCATGCATATTTTAACCCAAACCGTTCCACTTCTTTTCTATATAGGAGTTTAGCAAATTGACCACAGTTTCAGACAGTTTCAGGGCAATGAGAGAAATAATTTAAGTAGGAAACTCAAATCACACTATCCAACACCTGCCTACTCCAATTCCACATACAAAGTCAACCCTGCAGACAGCCTTAAAATGTGTCTTGTTTACATATAATTCCTTTGTAGAATCTGACTCAAGAGTACAGAAATCAGAAGTAACCACATGAGATGATGTTTCTCTGTTCACCTCACATATCCCAGTAGGTTAATAATATCATTATACTCTGTATTTTTTTAAAAAAGAAAAAGACAAGCTCGATATATATTTCAAAAATTGGTGAAAACTTTGCTTATGACTAAACTGTATCTTCTCTAAATGGTCGTTTTAAAGCGAAAGGAAACATTAGCTGGAAGCATCAGTAATCTCTACCAAGTCAATCAGGAAACGCTTTCATCAGTGATTTGATGGACTGCAAGCAAAGCTATTTTGAATCTCCAATAGGTCAATCAGGATGATGCTAATTGCAAACTTCAAATATAAACAGCATAATTTGTTTGTTGCCAAAGGGGCAAGAATAGAAATTTGAACATGATCCATCATTTTCTTCTGGTATTTAAAGGTCAATGACTCTACTGCCAGGATTTTCCTCAACAGTCCTAACTGCAAATGTCCAGCCTGATTGTACCTAATGTACACTGATATAGTTTAGGCCACATGTCCTGAATTTTCCTTAGTAAAAGATGGTTATCACGTCTACTGCTTGGAGTACTAGAGTTTGTGGTCTGGAATCCTGGTTTTGCCACAAAGGAGCAAGGTAATATTAAGCAACTTACTTAACCTCGCTGTACATTAGTAGTACCTGCCTCACAGGTTGTTAGAGGATAATGTGTGTTACGCTTTTATATAGTCTGGTACATATTAAGTTCTCCATAGATGTTCTTTTTATTATCATTATTGTTCTTCTCATCTCTACCCTGCTTATGGTCTGCCTGCCTCACAGAATTTCTTTTACACGACTGAGTAGTTCATGCAAGGGGAGGCTAGCAATCATAGCAGAAGTAGAGCTGTCACCTGCTTGGTGGCCACCATCACCCCTGATTCATACATGGATCTTCCTAAAGAATCTGCACAAAGGCAACAGTTCCGCCAAAGAGCCATTCCTCTTGTGATGACAGAGAGGGGCAACTGTTTCACTGCTCACTCCTTTCAGTTCCTTTCACCGCCTCTTCTTGTTTTCTCCTTTGACCCACATCCACTCTGGCATATACAGAGGCCCGAAGAATGGACCAGGGCCTCACTTCCAGGAAGTAGTGCTTGATCAAGATGGGTGATGACTTCAGCTGCAGGAATGTGACTCTTGGTTTTAAATGGCAAATTTGCCTTTGGGCAGCTTTGAGCTGATCTTCTCTTTCTTCCTGCTTGGTTTCTGCTAAAACAAATGTTCTTTTTCCTTCTTCAGACTGTTTCCAACAGACCACTAGGACAAGGTTTGATAGACCTAATCCAAGAGGGGGAGGCCTGATTTGGAGGAACACAAAAATATACTGGCCTTCAAGAACTCTCAATTTCATGTAAAGTACCAAATACACCACCCAATCAATAAACATAGCCAAAGCAACTAGTCCATCAAAGCGTTGCAAGCTGCTGAGGTTTTAAAATAAATATAGCATGTCTGTTTCCTCAGGGAACTCATGATCTAAATGAGCAGACAAGCTATGGCTTATGATCACCATAGATAGTTATACAAGGTGACATATGATCAGTGACAAATTGCATTTTACTGACTAGAAGGGCTATAGAAATTTGAAATGGAGAAATAAAGCTATCCTCAGGAATTGCTGTAGAAGACCAGATGGAAGAAGATACTTGAGGCAAACACCAAAGGATAAGGAGAATTTAGATGAGCAGAAAAAGGAGAAAGAAGAAATTCCAGGCCACGGGGAGCAGCACAGAAACAGTACTCATTACCCAGGCCAGTCTCAACAAATAAATACTGAAGCAGAGGAGAAAGACAGAAAAGAGGTAGGAGAGAAAGAGGCGCTGGGAGCGGGGATGAAGTAAAGAAGCCAAGAGGAGTGGGAATGCTATGCTCGGCTCTTAGGAGCAGATAGTAGGGGCTGGTGAAATAGATCACGGGGAAAGTAGGGAAAGCCAGAATGTTGAGAAGGCACTTCTCAGTTCCAGCCATTTTAGCAGTAACAGGGTCGGGGCAGGGAGACAGGATAGGGGAGGGGGAAATGGAGAGGAAGAGAAATACTTGGCAGCAGGAATTTTAAATAATAAGAAGTGAAAATGATTTACTTCTGTATTTGAAGACAATGGTTATGTTTTCATGTAGCCATGAAATGAGAAACAGTAAGCCTCGCCCTCTACCCATAGACTGGAAAGACCATTCTACCTGCCTCCCTCGAGGGTTAGGGGAGCAATCCTCCCCACGAACCCCCACCTCCCAGTTCATGGGAAGAAATAAGAGAGAGGCTTGGAATGCCTTCTGCTCAGTGGCTGGGTCCCCTCCTGCATCATAGCTGCTCAGCCCAGAGGCCTGGCTGGCCCCCTGCTCTAAGTTTTAGGATGTCATTAAAAAAAATAAGTCTCACAGAGAGCATTATCTTTTCATTGTGAGTACTGATAGGTGTTAGGTATTGCAATAATTATTATAAAAATAAATAAATAAATTTTTATAAATTTATAATAAATTATTATAAAATAAATAAATAAATAAATATTATAAAAATGTTGTAAACTAATTTATCTCTATGGCACAATCCACGTATCTTCCTATCCATGAGTAAGCAAATATCTCCTGTCCTCACTGTTTTAGTTTCCTAGGCTGCCATAACAAATTACCACAAATGGCAGCTTAGAACAACAAAAATTTATTTTCCTACAGTTCTCCATCTAGAAGTCCAAAATCTAGGTGCCAGCAGGGCCACACCCCCTCCAAAGGCTCTAGGAGAGAATCCTTCTTTCCTCTTCCAGCTTCTGGTGGTTCCTGGTATTCCTCAGCTTATGGATGCATCACTCCGATCTCTGCCTCCATCTTCACATCATCTTCTCTTCTGTGGCTCTGTGTGTCCAGATTTCCACCTCCCTTCTCTCATAAAGACATCAGTCACTGGATTTAGGACCTGCCCCAAATCAAGATGATTTCATCTCAAGATTCTTAACTAATTACATCTACAAACACCCTATTTCCAAATAAGATTACATTTTGAGGTTCCAGATGGACGTGAATTTTGGAGCAACACTATTCAATCTACTACATTTAAATTCGTAAATAATCAAGTATCCCCTGTCTAAATGTCATAATTTTACTTATAGTACTGGGTTAATCCTCCATTATGGCATAAAAATAGATGGGAGAAGTCATTTACTTAATGATAAAGATAATTTTTTGTAAACCTCCCTTCAAATACTACTATCCAAATCTCTCACATCGTGACTCCAGCATTATTTTGCTTCTATCTGCAGAAGTATTCTAGGCTTCTGAATGCCAAAGGATTGCATGTTATTGCAGCTCCCATTCCAAAATGTAAACGGTCATTTTCAGGAAACTCTTCTGTGTCACACACTTCCAGGTTCTGGCTGGCGATATGGCGGTGAAAAAGAGAAAGCCCCTGCCCTCGCATAATTTATTCTGGTGAATGCACAGACGGTAAAGATAAAATGTGCAATGATATCGTTTTAGACAGTGAGACATGCTAATAAGAAAAGTGGGTAGAATCAGAGCGTCAAGAAAGATATGGGTCACAATTTTAGAAAGGGTGGCCGGGGTGGGCTTCTCTCAGGGGACATTCACGCAGAATAATTAAGCCAGCTCCTTGCTGCCACAACTTTATGTCTATTTCCTCCTTTGCATTTTTACTAGAGGTGCTAAATAGTACACCTACTACGTTAAACATAATCATCTTATAATATAATCATAGTTCTTATGTCAAATGGGGTATTCTGATCATTGTATTGCCAATCAACCACAGATTGATGCATCTGTGGTATCCATTCACAATCACTGTATTCCAGGCAGACACAGAATATACACAGACAAAAATCCCCAGGATCATGTAACTCCACTAGAACGGGGCTTGCATCCCAGCATTAGACTTGAAAACAGAAAACTGAGGATTGATTCCCAGCACTAACTCTTGCTCCTCTCTTACCCTTAGCAAATCTCTTTATGGTTCTAGGCCTCAGTTTCCAAGTCTTCAAAATAAGGAAATTGTATCAATCTCCAAACGCCCTTCTGACTCCAGCCCTCTATTGTTTTAGAGTAGGCAGCACCCTGATTTGCCATAGCCAAGGAGACATGTTAAATATGACTCCAATTCAGGTATTCACCAATATCCCTAGAACTGTGAGTAGAAAACAATAGAAGGCATTCTAGACCCTGTGGTCTGTAGTTAGGTGTGTGGCATCATTGTGGGAAAGATAACGTTATCTATTTTGAAGCAGAGGTCCCAGCTGGCAACTGGAAATATGGGGAGCAGATCTAGTCTCAAGGGGTATTGAGCTGCCAAAAACTAGACAGTGAAGTGGCTTCAAGAAAGGATTGAATTAATACATGTGAAATACTTAGAAGAGTGGCTGGCACAGAGTAAACCTCAATAAATAAAGCTGTTGTTATTATTGGCTTGTCCTAGAAGAACTGGATTATACTTAGAAAGCTAAGGTAGAAAAACTGAGGGGACATGGCAAAGCATGGATAGGGAAGCAGATACTCAGTGGGCATGCTGGTGCCCCCGACATACACCTCACACCCTAAATGTTAGACCCCACCCATCAAAGGTGCAAATGAAGATTTCTGGCTTGGGCAACTATGTCAATGATGATGCATTTCAATGAAATAAAGAATATAAGTCTGTTTTCAGGCTTTGAAGGAAAATAACAAATTTGGATTCAGACAGTGATAAGTTTGAGAGAGCCAAGTAAAAATGGTGGAGATTTCCAGTAGGCAGTTGTATATACAGATCTATAACTTAGGCAAGAAACTGGGCTGAAATAACAGATGTGCCAGCCATCAGCATCCATTATGAGTCAGTGTTTCCAAAGTGTGGTCTCCAGACCATCTGTGTTAGAGTAAACTAAGGTGGTGTTAAAAGCAAATTCCAGAACCCGCCTACTGAATCAGAATCTCTTGCAGTGGAGTTTAGTAATCTCTATTTCAATAAGCTCCTGAGTGATTCTCGTGCACATTTAAGTTGGAGAAACATAGGTGGAGGGAATTATTTATTTTAAGGCTCTACAGATAAAGTTGCCTAAGGAGAATGTAGGAAAAAAGGCAGCCAGGGAAGCCTTGTTGACATGGCCCTGTGGCTCCTAGAATTCAGTCACTTCATACCACCTCTAAGTGAGTAGGGTTCAACCTCCACTTCACATTAGGGTAATCTGATGCTTGAGACCCACTCCAGACCAATGAAATCCGTATCTCTTAGAGAGAATGAGGTAGGTTCTTTCCCTCCAGAATCCTACAGAGTTGCCCTACACCAAAGCTTGCAAACTGGTGGCAATTTGGCCTGTGGATTATTTTCTTTGACCTTCACCCTACTTTAAAACTTTAAGTTAGTTGCAAATATTTAAAAACTGATAGATTTCACATTATAGCCAAAAACAATTTCTAGTTTCTCATGAAAACTTGAAGAACTGGCCTTGCTGGGTCTACATTCTTGAATGGCAAAAACTGCCTCAACAAGGCCTTCTGCAGTCATGTAAGTTACCCGCCTGGTCCCCCAGCGTTTTAAGGCGTTTGAGGCCTAGCATGCACACTATCCAGGGCCTTTATCACCTCAGCTTCCCCCACTCCCACCCTCCATCCCAGGCCCCATGCCAGCCTCTTTGTGTCAGATCCCAAAGTCCTCCTGTACATGGCACATGGTTTGTGGACACCACATAAAACAGGCCCTACCTTATCTGCTGGTTTTATCCTTTGATTCTAGAGCCCGTTTCTTGGAGCTGTAGTTGCCAGTCTCGGGTCACATGGAGAGAACTGGTACAGCCGCCCTGGAAGCAGCGCTTGCCTCGGGCCAAGGTGAAGTCTGACAATAATGCTAATACTTCTGCTTTCTACTGACAGCAGGAAGCTCCCCGCTAACCATAAATCAGCTGGACACCTGGATTCCCCAGAATGAAAGCTGGCAAATCCCTCATCTCTGTGAAATCACTCTTCTTTGGGAGGGAGTTGTGCAGGCTGGTTTCACACTTGTAGGGAGCTTCCCTAGGTCTGTAGAGGGCTGGATTTGGTGAGAGGAATTTGAAACGTGCCCTTGCCTGTAATAATGAACCGCCTCATGTCTCTTTTTCTCCCTTATGTGCACAACAATTAGCTAATGGATGGATCATTATTTTTGAAAATATCAACGCTGGTCATTTGCATGTAATTTTTAGTGTTTTAGTGCTGCGAGAAGGTATATATTAATGTTAGTAAGTTGTCCCTTTAAACTACTAAGCTGGCACAAAATGTTCCTTATTGTCAATAACAAGAAAAAACTTGAAAATTAGCATTTGAACTGATATGGGAAGTACTTCAATTAATTCACTATCCAGCATACAAAAATTAAAAATAAAGCTTACACAATTGTTTTTCTTTTGCAGAGAAAGATTTGCCCTGAACTAACATCTGTTGCCAATCTTCCTCTTTGTGCTTGAGGAATATTCACCCTGAGCTAACATTCAGACCAATCTTCCTCTATTTTGTTTGTGGGCGGCCACCACAACATCAATGAGTGGTGTAGGTCCAAAGCTAGGAACCGAACCTGGGCTGCCACAGCAGAGCACACCAAACTCAACCACTAGGCCACAGGGCCAGCCCCAAAACTTACGCAGTTTTGTTGCAGACAGTTTGCAGCCTTACCCCGAAGAACAAGGTTATCCTCTTCTTGATCATCTTTTACCATGAGTAAATGTGTAGTGTAACGAAAAGAAGGTAGATTTTTTTGGAGTTTCACAAGCCTGACTTCATACCCTATTTTGCTAAATACTCTATCTGAAACAGACATCTTTGCCGAAACTATTTGGCCAGTAACATATAAGTTAGGGACCACAGTGAGGATTAAATGAAATAGTAAATGTAAAACATCTGGTACGTCTTCTATTACCTTCTTAATAGATCTTTAAGTTTCATTCCACTGGATAACAGGTTTAGTGAAAGGTCTCACATTTTAATAATAAAATCCCTATGAATACTTTACCAAGTTTTTAATAGAAAAACATCATCTCAGCCTCAGGGGCCATGACTTTTACTCAGCATCTCTTAAACATGTTATGTGGGTTCAATTTGTACAATAGGTCTAATATTGTTTTAATTACCATGATTAAATGGACTTCTCTGTAGAGAAAAAGATTTTTCAGATTTCAACGATTGCCGCTTACTTAAAGCAATATTTAATTAATCCTTTTAGCAAACATTTACTGTCTACTGTAGAACAACTAAGATAACATTATCCCTGCTCATCTTATAGAGAAAAAGATAGGTAAACATATCATCATTATACTACAACAGGGAAACTGAGCAATAAGTATCCTGGGAGAACACAGAGTTCTGAACCACAAGCTTTGCCTAGAGGTATGGAAGGACTCACAGAAGTAACAGGTGATATTCCAAGATTACTGTGAAAATAATTTTACCGTCACAAATAGAGCTTGTTTTAATGGCATTTTACTTAAATATTACTTTACATTAATTTGTGTCCTGCTCTGTGAATCCATAGATTGCTTTGCGTATGAATGCTTTGTCCCAAAATAGATTTACCGCATTTAAGAAAGATACATCTGGAGAACTTAAAAAAGATTCCCTCATTTCCAAAATATCATTATTACAGCATATAATTTTTTCATAAAACATTTGTAAACCATAGTGGAAAAAGTTAAAGGGCTCTTTAGACCTTTAAGAATCTTAGAAATACTAAGCTATAGCCATTTATAAAATTATTAAAATTAATTTTGTCATGTAACTAACCTATGTTACACTATATCATTACTGAAAAAGCATTAATTACGAATTTACTAGACTCTGCAAAACTAAAGTTTTTATTATTTCCTGAGAGTTTCTCTTCAGGATTTAACAGCAAGAAAAGAAAAATCTTGTTTCGATACATGTGTTGGGTGGTTATCTGGACTCACACAAGAGCTAAGTGACTATCTTTCTCAAGCTGGTCTCTCACAGAAGTCAACTCTTATTTATGCCTTAGTAAAAATACCCAGAAGCACACGAACTGAATCTTGGGTGCCCATAGAGAAGTCTTGAAATGGTGAATATCAATTCCATGTCCATAAATGCCTGGATCTCCTAAAGTTTATAAAAATGCATTGAGGTCTGTCATCTTTTACTTCTTATAGTCATCCCCATAAAAGAGACAAACAAGGTGAAAGGCCCACACCCACATGGCCACACCCACAGCTAGTTCACCCAATGTGGTCTTCTATGCCCTCATGGCTGACACTCTAGAAATTTGCAAAATAAGATAAAATACTGTAAAAATTTATCTTTCTTGAGGGGGTCCAAATCCCTCCCCTTCTGCACTAAAGAAACACAATGATTTAATAAGTTGGCAGCCTAGCAAATAATCACATTTGAAGTACAACAAAAAGAGAACTAAAATGGGAATCAGGAAAGGTGTTTTAGCCAGTTCTGCCACTGCCAATCTGCATGACCTTGGATAAGTTCATTAATCGCTGTGACTTCAGGGTCTCAATGCATTTTGGGAAACTCTAGGAGATCCAGGCATTTGTGGGTATGAAATGGATATTCAAGATTTCAAGGGTACCCATCGGCACCCAAGTTTCACTCCATATACTTAGGTGTATTTTTACCAAGGCACAGGATTTCTTCATGTGAAGAATAGAGGTATTGGACACATAAATAATTAAGTCCATTTAATCTCTAAAATTCTGTAGCTCTAAATAATTTATATCAAGTGACAATGAAGGCAAATTTTATTCATTTTGTGTCTTTATACTTCTCACAGAAAGATAGACATGTTTGGTGAAGATTTAACTCATTTATTTGTCTCTGTGTACTTGAGACTAATTTGTCTTATATATATGAGTGAGCAGTGTTCTTCCTCCTGCTGTCTTCTGATTATGAGGACAATAAAGTGGGCAAGATGCATGAAATTACACATCTGCAGAATAAAGAAAGCTTGCTGTTTATTTTTCTACTGCAATGCGTTGATTCTGTTTGGAAAATACACCTTCAATTACACGCTGGTGAGAACTAGGGAGCTGGAATATCTGAAATATATGCAGTGGATAATCATCCACTTTTTCTTTCTTTTTTTTCCCTAATTTTATTTTACCATGTTTTTCAACTGCCTTTATCAGGGATATATAAGCTTAGATCTTTTCCATATAAAAAAGGACCACAAAATGATTCAGATAGCAATACAACTCTTTCTAGAATTTAGCATTAGACCACAGAGTTACGTGCTGTAAAGATGCATATTTCAATTTAACCACCCAGTCATGACTATGATAATAGGGAAAATCAATGCTGTTGGGTCAGACATCCCTTCTGAAATATCATAAGGGGAAATGCAATGCTATTCTGAGAAACCAGATAGGGAAGTTCATCTTACAGTGGAGTCTGCCACCAATCAAGCTTTAGAATTGAAAATCAGAAAAACTTGCAATAAATAGAAAGACGCAGAGACAGGTAGAGGCCTCCATTCTTTTCCTTCCTTTAGCAAAGCTAAGGAGCAAGAAAGCAAGTAGAAGCTGCATCTACACCAGTCCATAGAAAGCGAATTATTGTCAACAAACAACTGGTTCAACAAACCCTCCTCCCCCCACGTATTTAGTGACTTAATTAGTAGTTGTGACCTAATGTTGCCTCTCCCACTACAATTCAGTCTTTGGCTTCACATTAACCCTTGTTCTCAACTCATGAGCCCATCAGGGGGAATTGTGGAAACCTCATCAGTTTTGCTAGAGTGATGTCATGCTGAGAGGTATTTCAAGTTGAAAAACCAAATGACAAGGAAGAAAAGGAAAGTGATGGAAAGAAATAAAAAGAAGGTATGTGTTTCCCTTAAAATATTAAAGACATACACAGCCTCCTAATCTCTATTTCTCACCCCATTAAAAAATATATCAAAATCTGAACTGAGACCATAAGCGTGATGTAGAAATCTTAAGATTAAGAGAATAGATACAAAATTAAAAAATAAGAGAAGAAGGCTAAGGTGGGGGAACAAGGGTGGTAAGTGCAGATTGCTTAAAAACTAGAAAACAAACATTTGCTTAAAAGTTCATTTTATTTTCCAGTAAATGGAATGAAAAAAATGTCAGCACTTACTTTTCTGTACTTTCTATCCCCCACAGGAAATTTGATTCACTCAAACACTTAGAACTAATCATACATAAATGGGTAGAAGTGAGAATCTATTTGTATAATCTTACCTGCAAGTTCTAAAGTGCATGTAGGAAAAAGTCAAAGTCCTTTTTTTCAATAAGACTGTGAAAGTGCACTTAAGATTCTACAAACTCCTCAGAGACGCATCCTTGACAAGCAAAACCTTCTTCTCCATATTTTCAAGCTGCTAAGTAAGTGCAAGGATATACCTGTTCTAGAACTAAGTACACATTTTCAAGTGAATACGTCAAAAGTGGACAAAATGTCTCCTTCCTTCTGTATGTTTTTTAAAATAGCATCATCACTCATGAGATAAACTGAGAAGTGGTTCTAAATCTAGTTCATGAAACTAACCTCTCTGAAGAATAAAGCTCTTGTGCTTGCATTAATACAGCTGATATAAGTAAATTTTATGCTGGGGGAATAAAGAAATAATTCACTGTCTAAGCCTGAGCTTAGGAAAAAAACTGTGTTTGTATTTATTCTGCATTGATGCTAAGTGGAATCAACCAATCTAATAAGAGCGTCCCTTCAAAAATACTCTAGGAAAATTGTATTCATACACTCATATAATTTATAGTCTGAAAAATAAAAGTTGATTTTTTTTTAAACTCAAAAGAATAATGTGATTCCTTGTCAGTCAGCTCTAAAATATCTAGTTTCCTCTGCTTTCAGGGATAGAGGAAGAGTTTCTTAGTTGCTGTCTAAATTTGTAAAAATCCTAAGTCATTTAGAAATCCAGAAATCATTCCAGTCATTTAAGGTCATAAATTAAAATTTTGCTCTTGTCAAGTCAGGACTCCAAATGGAAATAAACAAATGTACATATTCTTTTCAATCATACAACAAAGAGAGCATCTCCTAACCCGTCCTCATTCTCCTCCCAAGAGGAATTTTTATTCAATCATTATGTTTTACAAACGTACTTCTTCCTAACAGGAATATATTCCCCTAAGCAGCCTGTTATCCTTTTAAGTAAGGCCAATGTCTTTGACGGAGATCCATAAAGACCAGTTTTCCGAGAGCAAATTAACAGGCACATTTTCCACCCAAATTGCTTTTCCTAATAATTTAAAACTATAGGAATTTTTATTCAATTCCATCATTTACTCTTATTTTAAAAAGAGTATCTTAGAACCAATATTTATATTCATTTAAGTGTCAGTTATTCGAAGGCCCTTTATCTTCTCAAATGCTGCAGAATCCAATCTGCTCCTTGACAGCTGAGAGGCAGGTAGCTAGGATAGTTCTATGTTCTTTCACAGCTCCTAGTTTTCCAAATAACTTCAGTTTATTCTAAACCCTTCATGGACTTCAGTTTGTGTGAAATTTTAATTATGCCATTTTGCATAAAATTAATATATATCATATGTCAGAAAAAATGATGGTAGCATCTCATCACAGTTTGGGTCTTGGGTAGTTTATTTTCGATAACTTCAACAATATTAATATATCATTTTAAAGGACCTTTACTTCATGATAGATAAGTCATTTTTAAAAAGGTAATCATTGGGCCAGCCCTGGTGGCCTAGTGGTTAAGTTCAGTGTGCTTTGCTTCTGTGGCCTGGATTTGGTTCCCAGGTGCAGACCTACACTGTTCTGTTAGCAGCCATGCTGTGTTGGTGGCCCACATACTAAAAATAGAGGAAGACTGGCAAGTGTTAGCTCAGGGTGAATGTTCCTCAGCAAAAAAAAAAAACGGTAATCATCACAGTGCAGTTAATTTCAGAAGCCTAAACAATTTGGAGGATTCTGCTTGAATCAAATGACCAAAGTGAAACACTAGCACAAGATGGCTGAGTCTTTTCTTTATTTGCAATTAGTTTCTAAATCCAGGGTTTACCAAAACCCCTGTTCTCCCAGCTACTCTTTTATCTCAACCATCTCTCCAGAGTTTTAGACTGTCATTGGTAGTGGGCAGCAGGTGAGTCAAAGTAAGGAGAGAGAACTGTGGAGTGATATGGAGTGCAATGGAGCAGAACACCAGGGCCCACTATCATCCCTCACAATGCAAACAGCATTCTGTCTACTGCCTCCCTTCCCCCAAAACTGACAACCCGAGTTGTCTGCTCAAACGCCTTTTGAAATGGTAGCCCCAGGCTTTGAGTTTAGAATCTCTTGTAACTTGCACACAAAATAAGTACTTTAAAAAAAATTCCTCATAACGCAAAAACATGTTACAATAGTAGGCCTACTCAATGTATAAGAATATGCAAACGACCAGATGCTTCATTTAGGCACTCTGAAATTTGACACACTAAAATTTGAAGCCATAAACACTGGAACAGCACAACACAAATTTGGGCGGCAAACAAAATAAATGGAGAGCTCTGCTCCTACTTTCTCTTGTGGTGCCCTCCTGCCCTTGTGCATAACAAGCTCTCTGGTCTCCTAATTTATCATGGTCCTCTATGTTCAAAATTCTGCTGCTGGTGGCTGACGGTGTTGTTTTGCATGTACCCAAGTGTGGGCAAAAGATGGCTGAACCACCAGCGGTTCCACCCATCCAGCATATGCGGGAAGGCAGCCCTTTGGTTTATGGCTGTTGTAGCAAGGTTCACAGCCTGTTACTGTTTATGGCTTCAGGCTCTTCACCTTGTATGACACCTTGACTCCAAACAAGCGACCTACTTTTCACTTCATGGTCTGCTGTTGCTGTTTCCTGGCATTTTATAGCGGGTCTGCCTCATTTGAAAACGTACCTCTGTGTATCCTTATAACACCTCTCCTGTGTCTTCTGCTCTGCTTCGGTTCCTCAGACAGCTGATACTTGGGTATTCTATCGTCAGAACTGAGACAACTGGTGTGGGTGAGAGGCAGGGAAAGACTTCCCTGACTCCCTGAATGTCTCTCACAACCCATCACAAGACTTAAAATGCTTATTAATTGTTATGGCACTGGCAATTTACATCCAAAGTTAAAGCATTAAAGGTCCGTATAAATGATATACTAAAAAGTAACCAACAATACCATAATAGTCACTATTTATTTAACATCCACCATGAGTTAAGCACTGTATATAATTGTCCTTAAAACCCAAAAACTCCTGCAAGGAGTTATCATCGCCCTCATTTTACAGACGAAGAAACTGAGACTTCCAGAAGGGCTAAGTAAATTTTTCTAGGATGATATCTAGCAAGTGACAGGTTGAGATTCAAACCCAGGACTGTCTGACTCTAAAGCCCAAGGTTGCCACATGGTCCATGGATAATAGACCACGCAGCCAAGCAGCCTTGGTCAGTCATTCACACCTGGCACAGGAGCTGGGGTGCTCGCTAAATGTTTGATGAGTCCGTGAATGAGCACCTTGCTGTGAATTAGTTTACCAGATTGGCTTCCAGTTACCTGGCAAGTATTCTGAAGCAGTGAGACCCTGGACAAGTTAGCTGTGGTAGGAGGAAGGAAAGGTGAAGTCCAGAGCCAAGGGCCCAGCACCACAGGCCTGGGTGCAACACCATCCGGAGAAGCCAGAGAAAAAAAATCACAAAAGTAGTATAATGTTAGAAGGATGGCAGTGAGAACAATAGAAAGAAACAACCCAGCAAAGATAAAGAAATACCAAAAACAATTCCGGGCTAATATTGATGCTTGAAGATGACTCTGCTGCCATCATCCCTCCTTTCTCCCTTTTACCATCTCACGTTCAACGTCACACAGCCAAACAGCCAGGGAGTTAGAACCCAGAGCTTTTCTCATTGGAAAATATAGCCTCCCGTACACACATTCAGACTTTAAATTCTTAAAAGTGCAATTTACCTCACTTTGAGCTGTATTTTTCTTATGAACATTACTCATGATCTCAAATGTATTTCTATTCCAGACCTAAGCTGTAGAACGGAAAGATCTGTATCCTTTTGAACACTTATTCCAGCTCTACTATAAACATCTAAGATGTGCTGCAACAGTAAGAAAATAAGAATACATCTGAGAATCCACCGGGGATCTCGCCCCTGTGTTCCACTTCACTGTTAGTGAGCTAGAATAGTCACACGGAAAATACCAGGGCACTGACCATGGTTGTGGGAGGAAGGAAGAAAGGGACATAGGGAGGCAGGGAGGAAGAACAATCTTTAAAAACAAACAGAATCAAAGTTAAAGTGAATTGGAGGTTATTACATCTAGAACCAGGGAAAGTGAACTGTGATTTAGCTGGACCCGTGCTATTGTTCTGTGAAAGAATGGTTCAGGAAGAAACAATAGCCAATGGTAAGGGACCTGAAATGGGCTTCTTTGAGAGGGAGTGTAATGAACTCTGAAAGAGAAATGGACTGATGAGACCCACGTGGACTGGCCATGGCAAAGGGCTAGGTGTGAAGGAATAAGCTGTGATTTATTCCAGAGAAAGAAAAAACAGAAAGAGTTCAGGATGTGAGAGGTGAGAAGGGAAATCAGTTCAAAAACCTGAATGAAACACGGCACCTGGCATCATCAGGAAGGCTGGTAAGAGGGTCACTATGAAGGCAACTGGGGGGGACCCACTGAGTCAGTGAGGCAGGGGACTAAGCAGAACAGTTCTATAGCGAGACCACATGGAACTGGACCTGGGAACCAGCGTGGCAGACTCAGTCTTAGTAAGAGAGCCCTGCCTAGTCCCAGGATCAAAGTCAACTGGTTTAATAAGAGTCATCAGAATTGCCAAGTGCAAGGGCTGGTGATGGACTGGGAGGTAGAAATGAGAAGTACATGCAAAAATCTGGTTACCTTGTGAAACCTTGGCCAATGTAATAATTGAAAAGCACAAAAGTAAGAATTTGCTGTTTCTCTCACTGGTATACCCTTCACTTTCCTCTCACTGTAGTAAATCCAAGCTGCATGTTACTTGTATTAAAACGTGCTGCACTGTAGTAAAGAGAAAGAAAAACTGGGACAAGTCGCCATGATCATGAGGATTCCTTGGTCTCATTCCACTCAATTCTCCAACAACCTTGATTTTCCATTGACAAGAGGTCAAACACGACTGACATGAAACACGAGAGAGAAATTGTTCCCAAGAGTTTTCTCTTTTAGGAGCTGTCTCTGAGAACTCATTTAAGAGAGAACAGATAAAACATTGTCCAGTCTAAGGCTGTAGTAACAAAGAATGAGGTACGAATCAAGACTGTAAGATCACATCATAAATTCAGAGAAGGAATATTGATGTCTGCTCACCGTACTACTTGGCAAAGCTGGTCAGCAAGTGGACTCCCAAACAGATTTTTTAAGATGGTGAAGACTTTTTGAACTTCTACGTAACATTGGGTTGGGTCAATATTTAAGAAAATATTGAAATTTGAAAAATATACGTCTCTTAAAATGTTTCAATTACTATAGAAGTGAATCTCATTAAAGTTTAAAAATGTTTTTTAAAGAATAGAGAACTATTCATATATTTTGAAAGATCTACAATATTTCTAGATCTGATAATGAATGCATATGTAGCTGCTTTGGTACAAAGAAATATTTTCAGGTCTAGGCTGATTTGCTTCTCCTATTTGGCAAAGTTATAGGAAAACTTTGCCACTGTCTATCTTGTCACACACGGAATGTAGAATATCAACTAACTGGAATTAACCTTGAAAACTATATGTGTCCTTGCTGTCCAAATTCTCACTAACTGCTATCCAAAATTCAGGAACCAAATGGATTTGGACAAAGAACATCTCTCATTTTATAAACCTGCTATCCAAGTTCTCTCTCTGTGAACTAAAGAACTGTAGAATGAGGCATACTTACACATAATTGTTTTGGTGAAGCAAAATGTCTCATTTATGAAATATATTTGGCTGCCAGTAACAGAGACTGGACATAATAGTGGTTTAAATAGGATGGAAGTCATTTTTCTTGACTATAAAGGAAGTGTGGAGGTAGGCATGCCAGGTCTGATATGGGAGGCAGACCCAGGTCCTTTCTGTCTTTCTTTTTCGCTATCGTAATTTGCGGCGTTTATGATCAAGTTTGCCTCAGGTCCAAGACAGCAGCTGGAACTCCAGCCATCACATCTCGTTGTCATTCTAATAGGAAACAGGAGGAAGTGGGAAATAAAAAAGGGTCCTCAGAAGCTATCTAGCCTTGTTTTAAGGAGCCTTTCAAGAAGACTCACCCAACAACTTTCCCATCTCATTGGCCAGAACTTAATCACACGGCCACATCTAGCTGCAAGGGAGGTAGAAATGCAAACTTTTATCTGGGCATCTTGCCACACCAAATGAAATCTGGGTTTTCTTCTTAAGGAATAAAAAATATTGTGTAGTACCTGTCAGTCTCACCAAAGCTATTATTAAAGCATTAAAAATACATATGACCCAATAAAATTATTTTAATGACTTTTGAACAATCCCCTTTCTGGGATTTATTGTACTACTGTTCCCATCATTAACATATAAAATGTAAGAGTTAACTCCCTTATTGGCACATCCCTAAATAAAGGTCACCAGGCTAATCTAGCCTACCCCTAAAAAACAGAATAGAAACTTCGGAGCTTTAGTATAAAGTCTTCATTATGGATCAGTACTTTGTAAAAGGTTAATCTATTTGAGATCCCAATCATGAGACTACAATTTTCAGGCATCTCCAAAGGGTAGTTTAGGATAGGGCTGAGGGGTTTTAACGCTCCCATAATCTCACTCAGCTCCAGACCCACCCACCCCCCACAGTTATTTGATATGAATGGTTTTCTCAAATTTATTTCACACACACACACAAGCACAAAACTCCTTGCTAAGTAAGCTCAGCTTCACAGTCCCCCATGCACTGCTTCCTAACTGACTGAAGATTCCAGCCCTAAATTCCTCTAATATGGAAATGCTGGTGTTGCCTCTGTTCTGACTACAAAAATACTTACAGGACATAGAAGGTTGTCCTCCATTGTGAACTCAGTATTAGCGAGACTTTTCTGTGCATGCTCCTTAAATGTTGGAGGACCTTTTAAGTGTTAATTAGCTTCACTAGGAAAGACAGAAAAATGGGGAAGGAGGGTGAGAGCACTATATTTTCAAAGTGGTATGCAAATATTCCCATTAGCCATTTAAACTGTCTTACCCACAGGAAGACATTAGAGATAATGAGTATGAGGTTCAAGAAGCTGTTGCTAAGACACTTCTCCAAACCAGAGTGAAAATCCCACTGTAAATAATACATTAAAAAGCTGGTTGCTTTGTGCTTTCCCGCACTTTGATTCCGATATGCATCCTTATCATTATCAATAACTCTTTTGAACCAAAGTGTTCCCTGTTTCTTTGATTAGAAAGTGTATATCACTTATTATAAGATTACTTCAGCCCAGATTTCACTCAGAGGAGAATAATAGATATTATTTGCTTGAACTGATCTTTAACCCACGCTCTTTGTTCTGTTCCCTCGGTGACTCATTCACGCACCACAGAGCCTGAATGGAATGAAAGAATCTTCTGTGATATATTCTGTTGTGTTAAAAGTTTTAGCAATCTTGCCAGGTGTTTATTAGAGATTGTTGGGGTAACATTATAATTGCATGCCTATAAAAAGCTGCTTAATGCTTGATCCTCATTTTTTATGACTAAGAGTTATTTATCTCATTTGATGCTTTATAACACTAAGGAAAAGTTAGAAAAGACATAGCAATTAACAACGATATTGTGGTTTTATGAACCCATATGCAAAAACAACTTTCAATGATCACTTTTGATGTTTGGAAATTCAGTCTAACTTTATTTGCTGTTTTTAATGACCCGTTATTTTGAAAAATACTGTATGTTTCAAACATACTATATTGTGTTGGATTCAATTCTAACTAGCAGATATGAAGCCTGACATACATTGAGCACCTAATACATGTCAAGAGCTTTATAAAATCATATCTCACTTGATTTCCATGACAACTGTGAAACACTAGTATTGGCATAAGAGAAAATTGAGGCTCAGAGAGGTTAAACAATTTCATTCATGGTCACATAGCTTCTACGTGGCTTTTTCTCCTATAGAAGGGTTTCTTCTGCAGGACAGCCTAAAGCAAATAGTGCAGCTCTTTATAGCATAATTATCTCACAAAGTAAAGATGAAATGATTCACTCTCATCAAAAGTTTCTAGAAACAAGAAGGATGAACGATTCTTTGTAGTTTTATGTATACAATGCATTGTACACAAGCATGTGTCCAGCCACATACGCTACTCATATATTTTCTTCCATTGTATAAAAACTTTATGGAGGATGTGAGCTTTTAAATGTCGTTACATGACAACTGACTAGACCGAAGATCTAGGCCAGAAGCCCTGAACTACCAGTTTATAGGTTAAATCTGACCTACAGTCGTGTTTCTTTTTTGTTTGTTTGCTTTTGTTTTGTTTTCTCACTCACTGGTTTTTTAAACAATCTAAATAGGGATTTTATATAAAATAGCAATTTCTGGCTTCACTTAAAAATTTGCAGATTGGTTACCCGGGCATGAATTCCCATGGAGGGTCAGTCAGTTGGAGTTGAGTAGCGGCAGTCCCCTTTAGATGGAGCCTGTGCTCTGGTGCTCTGTCTGGATCCCACAGTCTCCATCTATCAGCTTCAGTCAGTTATGCTATTTAACTGCCCTCTGTACGCATTTGACTTTGTCACTTCCAACTTGGATTCTAAGCACCAACTCCACCAAATTGTAAAAAGTAGGAATTCTAAGGCTGTTTTCCAAACCAGGATCCATCTCCCTGCTCCTCTAGTCATCGCCTCTCATTCATGGGGCCATGTGTACTAGGTAAGCCAGCCACATTGTCCAAGGATGATTTGAACCTGAGACAAGCAGGGTCAATCATATGCTGTCCTAGAGATTTGGAACTTAGACTTAGGAACAATTATTTAATCTCTGCATGTAGCTAGAACCATGACTGTCAATTTGGGAAGTGTACAGTAGCCATATTCTGCTATTTTGACTGCACAAGCAGAGAGATCCCACTTGGAGAGAGAAAGACAGAAAAGCAGAGATGAAGACAGGCCCTTGGGATCCATGAGATTCTCCTGTACCCTTATAATGAATTCTATTATTTGCATACATTGTCTTAAAATGGTTTCTGCTCTTACAAACACCTCTAGCCTTGAAACTTGCTGACTTCCTCTCTCTATGCCTCAACTTCCAAATCTCTGAAAGTTAGAACATATACCCTGATAATATTTCACTCAGCCTGTCAGATTGGATTATGTTGGTGCTCAAATAAGTCCATATATATTCTTTGAAAACTGGAAACCATTATACAAATCTAAGGTACTATTATTATGACAGCTCTGATAAATGCCTAATAACTGGAGACACAATAGATGAGGAAAACTGGGAAAATATTCATGGCAGAGGATTCACACATAAATAATAGGAAATAAGAACACATAAGTTGATAGGGCCAACAGTAAGGTGCCAATGTTAAATCAGTTTTTTTTCTTTTTTTTTTTTTTTTTTGGCTGAGGAATATTCACCCTGAGCTAACATCTGTGACAATCTTCCTCTATTTTTAAGTATGTGAGCCACCAGCACTGCATGGCTGCTAACAGAGCAGTGTAGGTCCACGCCTAGGAACTGAACCCTGGCTGCCGAAGTGGAGCATGCCGAACTTAACCACTAGGCTACCAGTGCTGGCCCTAAATCAGTTAATTTTTAAAGAAAGAGGTAAGAGTTAGAGGATGCAATTTTTTTAACCATCTGAGCAGTCACTGCTAAAAACATAATTACCATAAAAATAAAGCTTTTTTTTTTTGAGGAAGATTAGCCTTGAGCTAACATCTGCTGCCAATCCTCCTCTTTTTGCTGAGGAAGATTGGTCCTGAGCTAAAATCTGTGCCCATCTTCCTCTATTTTATATGTGGGACACCTGCCACAGCATGGCTTGATAAATGGTGTGTAGGTCTACGCCTGGGATGTGAACCAGCAAACCCCAGGCTGCTGAAGCAGAGTGTGCCAACTTAACTGCTACACCATCAGGCCAGCCCCGAAAGGACATTTTCAAGAAAAATCTTACAATGCAGATTTTTCAAAAGAAATTCAGTTTAATTGCACAAACTAATTGGAACGGCTTCTAAACAGTTGTTTTACTGAGTGAATATCTAGTCATTTTAGTTACCAAAGAATCACAAAATTTGATAACTTAAAAAAGCATTCTTAGAAAACTATTCAGCCCCCTTATTTTGTAGATCCACTGAGGATAAGTGACTTAGCAACATCTACTTTCCATATGCAAAACAAAAATTATCATGACTTTTAAAATTCCAGAACTGTTTACAGAGCATTGTGATCATGATTACACCCCCAATTTGAGAGCACTTAATGTAGTGAATGAAAGAACAGATGAATGAGTGGGTACTACATACATGTGAGATACAAAAAGGAGCAGTAATAAAGTCCCTGATATCAAGGACTATACAGTCTATTAGGAAGACTGGGATAAGTTCACATACGTCTGTGACCACAGGAAAGAGTAAGAGAGGTGCTAGAAGAGACATATAAAACGCTACAGGCACTTGAAGAAACAAGTCTTCGTACATAACTGAGATTGAAGAAAGATTTCATGGAAGGTGATATGGCTCCAAAGGATGGGTTAAATATTGAAAAGCAGAGACAGCAGAGAAAGGGCTGGGGTATAGCTAAGGGAGTGAAGAGCTGTCTTCCAGATCAGGAAAACAACATGATAAAAGACAATGCAATGTAGCTGTTAGGGATGACTGTGTCAGTTTGACTGGAGTATAGGGCACAACCAGGAAAGACATTGCAGGGGGTCTTGGGTGCCAAATCGAGGAGCTTGGAACATATTCTGTGGGCAGTGGGGAGGCACTGAGAGTCAGCATGCAGGGGATGACCAGTCAGAAGAGCATTTCAGGAAATGAACTTGACAGTTGAGCGTGGATTTGTTAATGTGGGGCAAAAATAGAAAATAACGTGAGGTACGAAGAGTAGGGCAATGAGACACAAAGAAGGGACCCAAAGATGGGTTTTGCTCTCCAAACAAAGCCAGTTGAATCTGTAAGATTTAGAAAATAATTGGAGGTGAGGATTTGAAAGAGGCATAAGTAAGGGACTGGGTAAACAGAATATTTTATATAACACTAATTGCCTTTTCTGTTGAATCCTTCCTTAAACTTTGCTAATTGGCAAGAATGATTTACTGAATATAAACTGAATATGGAAGAGTTGCACCTCACACTTTCAAATTTGAGCATTTTAATTATGATCTGTCTTACTTTTACATCTGGTACCAGCAATGTGGTTAATATAAGCAAGTCCTCCCAGGTCTGGAGGCAGATTAGAAGGGCCTGCTTTTAAGTGATGCTATCATACAGAGAAACACTGAAGTCTAGGGTAGGGCTTCTTTGTTGAAGACATAATGAATTCTTTTTATTACATATGTTGACAAAGTAAGGTAAAGAAGACAGAGAAGAAGTTAAAGGATATTAGTCAGGATTCTCTAGAGAAACACAACCAACAGATGTACATATAGGGAGAGAAAGGAAATATATAGAGAGAGACAGAGAAAGGGATGGGGGCGGAGACTGATTATTTTAAGGAATTGGCTCACCCAATTATGGAGACTTGGTGAGTCCAAAATCTGATGGGGTGAGCTGGCAGGCTGGAGACTCAGGGAAGAGTTGAAGTGCAAGTCTAAAGGCAGTCTGCTGGCAGAACTCCTTCCTGCTCTGGGTAGGCCCGTCTTTATTCTACCAAGGCCTTCAATTAACTGGATGAGGCCCATCCACACTAAGGAGGATAATCTGCTTCACTCAAAGTCCACCAATTTAAGTGTTAAACTCATCCCTCACAGTAATATCCCGAATAATGTTTGACAATGATACTCCAGGCACAATGACCCAGCAAAGTTAAGAGGAATATCAGTTTGTGCAGCATCAAAGAATGAGAAAAAGGAGTATGTTAAGCAGAAGCACTGATCAAGAGTATCAAAAGCCTCAGACATCTGTAGTGGGTTGGACTGTAACCCCCCCAAGAGATACGCCCACATCTTAATCTCTGGAACCTGTGAATGTTAGCTCATTTGGAAAAAGCGTCTTTGCAAATGCAATTAAGGTAAGGATATTGAAATGAAGAGATCATCCTGGATTATCCTAGTGGGTCCTAAATCCAAATGACAAGTGTCCTTACGAGAGAAAGGCAGAGAAAGAGTTCAGACAGTCAGAAGAGGAAGAGGCAATGTGACCACAGAGGTAGACACTGGAGTCATGTAGCCACAAGTCAAAGAATGCCAACAGCCACTGCAAGCTGGAAGAGGCAAGGAGAGATTCTTCTCAAGATCATCCAGAGGGATGGCAGCTGTGCTCGCACCTTGATTTTGGACTTCTGGCCCTCAGAATTGTGAGAGAAGAAATTTCTGTAGTTTTAAGATACCCAGTTTGTGCTAAATTTGTTACAGCAGCTACAGGAAACTAATAAAACATCTGAGAATAAATATAATTGATTTACTATTAAGAAGAAAGACATCGGTGACATTTAAGAAAATAGTTTCAATACAGTGGTGTGGAGAAAGCCATATGCAAAGGTTGTAAGGCAGAGGTTCCCAAACTTTCTCAGTTTTTAGGGCTTTTTGTTTCTCAGTGATTTTCTCATAGTGTTCCTAGGTCAAAAGAAATACTTAACAATTCGGTTATTAAGTCATCAGTACTGTTGGAGGAGGTGATTGAGAAGATGTGACCGCTGGTTTACCGTGAGCTGGACCCAGGCAATCAGAGGCTCCTCAGTACCTCCCCTGTCCTTGGAATGTACACTCTGCCTACCGTTCCCTCTGTGGGAGCTGTTCCAAGGACACAGCCTTGAATGAGTAAAGTGTTGTTAAAATCATCTGGTCAGTATAGTCGACTGAACACAGTCAAGGCTTCTATATAAACTTTTAAGGTGCTGGCGGGCATAGGAGGAGATCTGCTTGTCTCGTGGCCACCAAGACAAGCCTTGTAGCTAAGCTCCTTTGCTTATTAAACCTGCTCCCTGCCAATCTGGAATGTTCGTCCTCCTTCTTCAGTCTCTCCTTGCCCTTCATTTACAGGGCTAGTTTGCCAAGCAACAGGTTTCCAACAAGTTAATCAGTATTTAAGTACAGAAACTTAGTAGCTGTTTGAAAAAACAATACATATAAATTGAAAAAAAATAACAATTGATTTTATTTTTAAATAATCACAATTACTTACAAATGGGATGCATGCACCTGCTACACACTACACAACTTCTTTACTTTGAAATTAGATTGGACACCAGCCACTGTCATTTCCTGTTCCACATTGATTTTCACTCTACAGTTGCTTTTTTTTTTTAATCATAGTAACCATTAAAAATCCAGCTTTTCAAAGAAATAGCATTGTCGAAAGAACTGTAGAGTTATCTAATGTTGAAACCGTAAGTATCTTGAGCTAATATTCTGTGGGATGTCAGGAAGACGTTGAGTGTCACCACGTTTCCCTCAAAAATCTGCAGTATCCCCCAGGCCCTCCCGAGCTCACTGTGGGTTGGGGCACCTTGGCACACAGTTTGGGAACCATGGATTTAGGGAGTGAGAGGTAAGAAAGTGTACATAAAAGGTATAGATAATATTCACAAGACATTTCGTAGGAACATAGGGAAGGAAAGCTAGAAGATAAGTAAAGATATTCTAAAGTTAAAGGGAGAAGCAATAAAAATTAAAAAGATATACTGAACTACATCAAAATTAAAAACTTCTGTGCATCAAAGGACACAATCAACAGATTACAAAGAAAACCTACAGAATGGAAGAAAATATTTGCCAGTCATATATCTGGTAAGGAGTCAATCTCCAGAATATAGAAAGGACTCCTACAACTCAATATCAAAAATAAAACCAAACAACTCAGTTTAAAAATGGGTAAAAGACTTGAATAGACATCTCTCCAAGAACTATACAAATGGCCAACAAATACAAGAAAAAAATGCTCAACATCACTAATCATTAGGGAAATGTAAATAAAAACCACAACGAGATACCTCTTCACACCCATTAGGATGGCTAACATAAAAACAAACCAAAACAGAAAATAAGTGTTGGCGAGGATATAGAGAAACTGGAACTGTTGCACACTGTTGCTGGGAATGTAAAATGGTGCAGCTACTATGGAAAACAGTATGGAGTTTCCTCAAAAATATTAAAAATAGAATTACCATACCATCTAGCAATTCCACTTCTGGGTATATGCCCAAAAGAATTGAAAGGAAGAACTAGAATAGATATTTGTACACCTATGTTCACAGCAGTATTATTCATAATAGCCAAAAAGTGGAAGTAACCCAAGTGTCCATTGATGGATGAATGGATAAACAAAATGTGACATATGCATACAATGGAATATTATTCAGCCTTAAAAAGGAAGGAAATTCTGACCCATGCTACAACATGGATGAATCTTGAGAACATTATGCTAAATGAAATAAGCCAGTCACAGAAAGATAAATGCTGTATGATTCCACTTGTATGAGGTACCAAGAGTAGTCAAATTCATAGATATAGAAAGTAGAATGTCATTTGCCAGGGGCTAGGATTGGGTGTGAATGAGGAGTTGTTAAATGAAAATAGAGTTTCAGACTTGCAAGATGAACAGAGTTCTGGAGATTGGTTGCACAACACGGCGAATATATTTAACACTACTGAACTATATACTTAAAAATGGTTAAGATATTAAATTTTATGTTATGTGTATTTTACCACAACTTTTTTAAGTTAAGGGGAGAAGTTATATGATTGGGAGCAAATTTAAGATGTAAGCAAGAAAGATTAACTAAAGGAGCAGGATTTCTATTACAATCTGTTCTCTTAAATAGGTAAAATACATGTATTACTAGCACTCTGTATAATCAATAAACCATTTCTCCCAAGTTAGTACAATGCCAAACTTTCAGCTTTAACCCAATCTGAAATAAACATCATACATATCAAATTGGTGAGATTTAAGTGTACCATCAATATTAACCATAAACATTTTCATAAAACACATCCTATGAAAGCATCAAGAATCCATTTTTAGGGGGTCAGCGCAGTGGCATAGTGGTTAAGTTCATGTGCTCCACTTAGGCAGCCTGGGGTTCGCTGGTTTGGACCCCGGGCATGGACCTACACACTCCTCATCAAGCCATGCTGAGGCAGCATCCCACATAGAAGAACTAGGACTTACAACTAGGGTATACAACTACGTACTGGGGCTTTGGGGAGAAAAAAAAAGAGGAAGCTTGGCATAGATGTTAGCTCAGGGCCAATCTTCCTTACCAAAAAAGCATACTTAAAAAAAAAAAGAATCCACTCCACTTTTTTGCACATACATAGAACATAGTGAAACATAGAGAAAATTATATAACTATATGTAGAAATGTTGATGGACAGTAAAAAATATCATTTTGGTCATGCTCTTTATAGCTTAGCAAATATTTTTCCATTCTCTCTTTTCCCTCTTTTGCTCAGAGGAACTTTTGCTGTTTCAAAAACAATGCACCCCAGGCCCATGCAGTGTTTAAGTCAAACTACCAAACTGGCAGAAAATAAGACCTTCTGGAGGATGTCCAGGTGGTCCCATCCCACCTAAGTGGACTTTCCTCCTCCTCAGGACTGAGCATACTGTGGTCTTTTCTAAGCATGAATATGGGAGAGTTATTTTTTCTCATGAGTACTTTTGAGCAATGCCAACTTCTTTAAGCAACCTTCCCTAGTCACCAGGACACGAATCAGTCAAATATTGCAGATGAACTCAGCAATGCAATCAAAACTAGTAAATCAGGGTGAACTGTTGTGTCAGGAAGAATTTGATTAGAATGAAACTGCTCCCTGCATTTCTTAAATCCAAACCGGTCATTAAACTCGGATTAAATTATGCTTATTCCAGAACATGAGGATCTGTTTGAGAAACAGAGTTTAGATAACAAGGAACAGAACATAGCAACCATGTTTGCTATGATCTGTATAAAGAAAAACAATTGCAGGCCTGCTGGCTAATAACTAATTAAAAATACATTGCATTTGAAGAGTGATTTTGTTAACTCGCCCTTATATTATTGGCCTGAACAAAGTATTGGCTGATAAACAGATTGTAATTTTGTATATTTGTCAATTCAAGGCCCTAGAAACAAAAGACCCAGCCTCCTACCTAGGAAACCATAACCCAGGAGCGGTAGAAAAATAGTACAAAAATAACTACTAAAATTATCCTTAGAAAGGCAAGCATATATTCATAAAAGCAAAAAGTGGAAAAGAATTTTCAATAATGTCTGCTGTTACCTCACAAACTTATCCAAGTGAATCATGAATAATTATTTGATTAAAGAATAAACAGCCAATGTAAAGCACAGCAGTATTACAGTTCGCAATGGTGGAACTGACCAGGGAGGAGTACTCAAGTCAGCTTATCTTCTCACTCTGTGGCTCTCTTTTTGGAATGAAGAGAAGGGAAAACTTGGTTTCTAAAAGCGCCCAACCAAAACAAAACAAAGTAACAGCCTGCGATGAACTTGAAGCCGGTACTCAACGGATACTGTAGATATTCAATAAGAACATGATTGCCTTTTGGCCTTGTTATGAATCTTGTCAATTTGCTGTTTTCTGGTTCACTTTGAGGGGTGACTTAGTCTTGAGGATTTTTAAGTTTGTTCTGCAGAAGAAAGAGAATGCCTTCAGGGAGCTTGCGATGACCGTGGCCAGACCCGAGTAGCTGTTGTGTATTGTCCAAAGGCTTATCCCAAGTGACCCCTTTGTTTCTCACAAGCTCCTCCTGCCCAGCCCCTTAGCTCTATAACCCCCCCCCCCCCCCCCCCCCCCCGGCTTTTTGCTCTGGCGATGTCGCATTTGAGTAACCCATGCTCCCTTTTCGTTTAGGCCAACTAGAATGGGGCCTTAATCCATCTCCGTGCACCAATGTCTCAGTGTTTGGCTTGCTGGACATCAGGCACGCGAATTTGAGATTAAGAGGTTCAGTATCAAGCTTAATTTAAGAGCTTGGGAAAATTTGATGGGAGCCGCCTATATGTGAACTCTCGTTTTTAAAAATAGGACAGGGAGTGACACTTTACGTTAAACTACATAGATTGCAGGAAGAGTTAAGCAAGAAGGATATTGCGCACATCCTTTTTAAGCTGAAAATGTATTTCGTAAAATGGTCATTTCCATTTTTGAGCATCCTTTCGCTGAGCCAGCAAATGACGGCGTCGCAGGGTCGCCGGCGGGCAGACACCGAGGGCAGAGGCATTCTGCTGGCTCTGTGGCGTTTCACTACGGTGGAGCGGGAAGACCGGCGACCAGGGCTGCTGGCGGGACCCCCGCCAAGAGCCGGAGGCGAGGCCGGAGGCGTGTAGGTGCAGCCGGCGGCGTGCAGGGCGCAGGGGCAGCGCCGGCGCACCGCGGTCGCACGTGGACGCCCTGGCCCTGAGTGGGGCGGGGCGGCCCCGGGTCGCAGGCTGATGACGCGCCGGGGCCGGCAAGGGAGCCGCCACTTCCTGGAGCCGCCGGCCGGGGCCGCTCGCCGCACTCAGCGCCGGAGCCGGGAGCCCGCGGCCGCCGCCATGTCCCACCAGACCGGCATCCAAGGTAACGGCGCCCGGCGCGGCCCGTGGGGAAGGGGCTCCCGGAAGGCCCAGCCGGGCCGGGCCGGCTGCGGGTCGGGCAGGGCCGGAGTCGGGCCGGGAGCGCGGGGAGGCGGTCTCGCGGGGCGAGCCGGGCCTTGGCGCCTTTCCGCGCTCCCGTGTCCCGGGTGCTCTCGGCCCGCGTCCCTCCCAGCCCGGCCCGGCCGCCGCCACGTTGCAGACGGACCCGAAATTCGCAGGAGCGAAGGAACTCGGTTTGCGAGGCGGCGGTGGTGAAGGGGGCGTGCCTTCCCCAGTCCCCGACCTGAGCCCGACTTTGCCCATTTTCAGCCCGTAGGGAGGACCTGGAGCCGTAGAGGCGACTGGGGCTCCTTTTGCTGTCGAGAGACAGGCAAAGTTTCCTTTTCACGGTCCAAAGGAGACTGTTAGAGGATTTTGATTATAAAAACAAAGTTGATAGGATTAAAAAAAAATTCTAGCAAGGGTACTTCCCAAACTCTTCCGCATTTCCTTCCAAAATGGGAAGATGAACTGTGTTCTGAGAAATCCTGAGTATGGGGTGTTTTGATCTTTTTCTTAGGGACTCCCCAGGGAACTGAAAAGTCTGATCTGTGTGGCTGCATTTAATCACCCCAAGCTGCCAGTTTAATGTGCAGTTATATCTGACCTCCATTATTTCCCGGTTTGAAAATGAACAGTCTGGAAGTGCTCACCTCATCAGAATCAAATAGTATATCCCGGGGTTACTCGTGATCACTTAACGAGTTCTAATGTAAACCCAAGCTCTTCCTGTTCATAGACAACGAATCTTTTCCCCAGATGAGCACTTAATTGTGTTTTGTTCTTAAGGGTCCTTGACAGCACCCCACACCGCCCCCTGCACACACAAACAGAAGCCAAGTAGTCTCAAATCTATAAGCATTGTTTTATTTGTCCGCGTTGGTTTTGGTATTTAAATATGTTAAGTACTGACTTTCAAGCTTGAGCCTTATAGCAGGCACTACTTAAATAGTGGTTCTTGCTGTCAGTATGCAACCCAAGAACGAAATTTGAAGCTTTAATCGGAACACAAGTTTGGGTTATTAAATGTATATTTGCTCAGTGAACTTACTTCGGCTTTTCGAGAAATACAAATTGGAAAAATATAACCAGAAGTATAAGATTGCATGCATTTTATTGACTTTTTCTTTAATCAGGATAGGATATCTATTTATTGTTGTTTTTAATGAGAAAATGTAGAAAATGATTTAATGAAGCTGTCTTTGTTTACCATAAGCTTGAAATCGGACTAGAAGAGAATGAAAGCAGATTTTCAGAGTTTTTCAAACAAGCAGTAAAGGTGTTTTTCAGAATTGTAATTTGTTCATTATTGGGTTTGAATAACTTTATTCACTCCCGTGTTACTTCTGCTATGGAATTATCTTGCTAAAACAGGTTAGAATTAGTATTAATATAGTTTTAAAATATATTATTATTTGTATTTCTTAGCTGCATACAACGTTATACCTTTAAGTTTTATAATTTAAGTTACTGATAAGAGGATGCTACATACTCAAGATTTTTTTCTCTGTTACAGGTCATTTTTTCCTCATTTAAGTAGCATTAGAAAGTATTAATACATAAGTATAAAAAATAGGTTTTTTTTTTTAATCTCTTTCCACAGCAAGTGAAGATGTTAAAGATATTTTTGCCAGAGCAAGAAATGGAAAATACAGACTTCTGAAAATATCTATTGAAAATGGTTAGTTAAACATATTAAAATATTGTTTGTCCTTGGATTATTGGGTGTTATATTTTTAATCTTCTAAGTTGTTGTTAGTGATTTGAACTATTAAGTAATGTGAAGCAAGTTCAAAGCTTGCCTTTAGGTAACTTGGCTCCCAAACATTTTGAGCGTGTCGCGTGGGCCCTTGTTTGCCTTCTGAATTCTGTAGCTAACAAGGAAACAGAAAGATGCTGTTTTTCATGTGACATCTTCCTCTTTCATTTTTTTGTGGCTCAGTTTCTGCACCACAATCCATTTCTAATGTCAGTGCTTCCATCTCTGGAATGGAAATCAGTAAACAGGTGATTATCCAAAAAAATAGTTACTTGTGAATTGTTCTTCAGTAAAGTTAGCTTTGAAGTTGAAACAAAGGATTTCAACTCTCCCATTTTCTCCACTCGATTGCAAATCTATGCTGCAGAAATGATTCCCCTTTCTTGTTTTAGGAAAGTTCTGAGAATGTAACAAACTAAATTGATCCTTTCAAAATAATTCTGTAAGCAAGGAAACTGGTTAGGTGGCAGAGTCTTTTCATTTGGGCAGATCTGAATTTGAACAATTAGTATTATAACTACTTGATCACAAATGAATGTTAAAATATTCCATTGGCCTAATTTTTTAAATACCTTGAAATACTTGGCTTTGCAAAGATTACTTGTTCTTTTGTAAACTGGAAGTAAATCTAATTTGCTTTCCATTTTCTACTGATATAATTAAGAATACCAGAATAGTTAGAAAAATATGCAGTTGTTCTACCTATATTACCACACTTTAACAGGAATAAACATATATCGTAAAACAGCATATTTTAGAAATATTGAGCTAAAATTTTAAATGCCATCACTTCCCGACTAGTTAAGAAACTAAATGAAAAGTTAGTTTATCTAATTAGCATCTCTACAGAAGGAAAATGACACCAGTCCTTAAATCATTATTTTCTGGTTTTAGTTTATTTTTGTTTTGAGAAAATTTTTTAAATAAGGATATTGGAAAGAGTAAATAATATAACAAGTATGTCCATCTCCCCTTAAATTAATAACTGCTAACATTTTATCACATCTGCTTCAAGTCTTTTTTTAAATTTAATGTTTTTGTGATATAAGAGCATCCCCTTTAAACAATTTCACTTCCGAACCTCCTTCGCCTGAGGAAGTTATGTTAGTTTTTATATTTGTGCAATCTATTTTTTGTATGTATCCCTAAGTAGCATATAGTGTTGTTTTGAGTTTTTAAGTACACGTAAACTGATATCTTATTCGGCATCTTTCCTTTTTCTGTAAACATTATTTTTGTAATTAGTTTTGATAGAGAACTCACTGTCTTTTAAAATATGAATAGAATTTTATCATATGACTATGCCACATAGTATATGCCGTTCTCTTATTAATGAAAATTTAGACTATTTTCAGTTTCCCCTGTTACTGTATAGTGCTGCAGTGAACACCTTTGTGTGTGTCTGTGTGTGTGTGTGTGTGTGTGTATATATATGTATATATGCAAGAGACTTTATGCAGAGTACTTCACAATTTTACTTGACTGCCAAATAGCGCCTCAAAGTACCTGGACCAGTTTATGCTTCTGGGCAAATTTTAAAATTTGTGGCCTTATGGTCAAATAGGAAGTAAACCTGGTTTTATTTAATATTTCTTACTATACAATTCAATGTTAATTTCAGAAATTCTACCTTTGAGTAGTAGTACGGTTATTTAAATATATTTTGTTGATAATTTATAGGATGAACATTTTGGAAAACAGAATATAATCACCCATTCTTCAGCCATCCATTTCAACTGTGATCATGTTTATATGTTCCTTTCTCCTGTTTTTATGTATGTAACATTTTAACCATGCTAGTCATAAAATCTTTGTATCTATTTTTAATACTGCTTTATATCATAATTATTTTCTATGTTGCAACTTTTTGCTTTCAACCTTTTGTGTGAATGATGGTAATTAGGAAATAACTGTATATTAATTTTTTCTTCTATTCTTTATTACTCTACCATTAGGAAATAACTGTATATTAATTTTTTCTTCTATTCTTTATTACTCTACCATTTGATATTTCAACCCTTTCATGTATCTTTTAAAACTTGTTCTTCGTAGAGGAACTTGTGATTGGATCATGTAGTCAGCCTTCAGATTCCTGGGATGAGGATTATGATTCCTTTGTTTTACCCCTGCTGGAGGACAAACAACCGTGCTATATATTATTCAGGTTAGATTCTCAGAATGCCCAGGGATATGAATGGATATTCATTGCGTGGTCTCCAGATCATTCTCATGTAAGTCATTTTTTTGTAACTTGTTTAACGTTAAATGCTAGAAAATTTCTTCTGAAATATTCCTAGACCAAGAGAATGTTTAGAAGCAATAGTTACTTCTCATAGAAGGGAATAATTATGGGGAAAAAACTCTTGGATTGATAATTTGTAATCAGAAGTAATGTGCTTGGATTCAGAAGTCTTGCTCTTGAAATCAGTAGAGTTATTACTGATTTTTTAATTTAAAAGTTTGTGGCAATTATAAATGACTCTATGGACCTCTGAAGAATAAAGCTAATGACTTTGAGAGTAGTAATTGTAATAATTCTGATGACTAATTGAACATCGTATTAAGTATTAATAGCTACCATTCAAATGATGGGCATATACACAAACAAGTTAGGAAAGTTAGTAGACTGACTAAATAAAACAAACGACAAAATTAATATATGGATACTGGCCAATATTTTAAAGGTTAATCCTCTTGTTTCTTATTAAAGTTATCTAGATATCATTCTCAAAAGTCATCCCTCTTTAATTCCCTATATCCTGTCTGAAAGAAATACTGATTTGACCATGTAGGATTATGAAGTGATTTCTATTGGTTGGCAGTTATCTTTAGTAGTTTTCTGTAGGTGCTAGTAGACTCTTTAATAGCAATATATAATTCCTTCGTCTTTCTGTCCTTCATAGAGTGGTATATGCCATCAGTGTGCCGTGAATATTTGATACTTAAACAACGTAATTAGTAATATCTGATGTACATTTGATTTAAGTAAAATTTCAGTATCGAGGTTACTTCATTTCAGTGATGTTTCCTCTTCATATTATAAAGTAGTATTTTATGTAGTTTTTTAATTCTTGAACTCATTTTATAATTTGAAAAATGAGTAAGTTTTTTAATTTAGATTTTTTTCACTTTTTGAAAAAATATGACTTATAAATTGAAATTACCTTAATAGCTATTGATATTTTAGATGCTCCTGTTATTATGGTTATTTGTATACACATATTTTAGCATTTTACAATGACTTCAGCTTGATCACAGTTTATTGTATTGTAATGTGCTTGAAGATTTTAATACTTTCAGAAAATGCTATCTTTTAGAATGATAGTTTTCATCTATAAAAATGAGTAAACTTTCACAACTTATTAGGTTCGTCAAAAAATGTTGTATGCAGCAACAAGAGCAACTCTGAAAAAGGAGTTTGGAGGTGGCCACATTAAAGATGAACTATTTGGAACAGTAAAGGTACCAAACTTAACACTTTTATGTGGATTCTATATGTTGCAGTTAAAATGATTGAAGAACTCCTAGGTAATGGGGAATTGATGTGAATTCAGATTGGCGAATCTGTAAACATAAGAATAAGAGAGAAAATATTGTTGAATTTTGTGTGATATACAAGTTAACTAAAACATTATACTTATCCTTTTAAAATATGTTTGAATCTCCTTGATTAGACCTCAAAAACTAGAATACAGATTTCAAAAACTAAGATATACCTTGGAGATGATGTAGTTCAACCCCTCATCTAGTTCAACCTTTGCATTTTAAGGATGGGGAAACAGGCTCAGAAAAATGACAGACTACTTGAAAGAGAGAGTAGGTTTTAGATGTTTTGGACACAGATATCCATGTTGTGGAAGCAGTGACTGTATTACTTAAACCAGAAGATAGAGGCAGCAGTTTATTGATAAGTAATTGGGATAATTCGTTGATTAATTAATAAATTTAGTTAAATTATGATTAAGAATTTACTTTGTTATAAAATTTATATGGTAAATACATGTATTTGTACATAAACACACAAATTAAGATCAAAATACAGTTTTTGACCAGGTGTTGTTTAGCGCTTTGATTCTGTTTCAGAAGGTAATACAAGCTAGTGCATGGAGCACAGGCCTAGCTGGAGTGCCTTGCTTCTTCCGCTTTCATTGTGAGCTGGCCTGGTGTCTCAGTCTTCCAAACCACAAAATGTGGATGAAATTTTTTTTCTGGAATTTTTTTTCTTTTAAATAAGAACAATAATCATTTTCTATGAATAATTATAGAGAAATTATGTGAATTATAATACAGAGTTCGTAATCTGAATATGTTGATTATTGAATAATTATAAGGCAGGCTTCCCCAGAATGTTAATTATAATTGTCCTACAGACTGAAGCATGACCAGGTTCATCATGTAGCTGGCATCACGACCACCGCACTCATACAAAAGATTTAGTAATTATAAAACTTGAGGAAATGAAGAGTAGATACTCCCCTTAAAAATTTCTGAAACCTATAGAATAGAGGATTTAAAAAAAAATGAGAAGAAATAGTAACGTTCTTGCTACTATTTATTTTCAGTTGATATTTTCTTTTCTGTTAAATAAATAATTTTGTTTCCCTAAAGTAACCTCACTGAGGTTTTACTTCTAAAAAATAACTCATAATAGTCCATTTCTGTGCTTATAGGAAGATGTGTCATTACATGGATATAAAAAATATTTGCTGTCACAGTCTTCTCCTGCCCCATTGACTGCAGCTGAGGAAGAATTACGACAGATTAAAATTAATGAGGTAAATTACAACTTTGAAACTCTTGCAAGATTTTAAGTGTTTGAAAATATATTTTTAATTAATAGGTATAGAGGTAACTAGAGAATAAATAGTTAGGTGGCTTATATTTACTCTGTTTAATTTAGAGACGACACTATGTGCTCAATGTCTTTTCAGGAAAAAAAGTTAAAAAGGAATATTAAACTTCATGTCAATTTCATAAATGGCTTTCTCCTGTCTTTATAATATATGTGACAGAATAGTAAATCTTCCTGTTGGAAGTAAAACTCTGTTTCTAACTTTGTACTTTGAATACTAAATAAATGGGGAAGGTATGTGTTACCCATTTAGTGCACAGAATATTGTGTCTAATGAGGTTGCCTGAAGCAGGTTTGTTTTATTATTTCAGAGAATAGTGATGACTAAACATAATGAAATAGAGGTGCTATAGGATGTTTAGGCTTTCTAGAAGCTCTATAAATTGACTTCTGTGAACACTACATGGATGAGTATGTGCATTTATATATGGGAGATGTTTAGCATATTAGAGTCAGTAAATTTCATCCATATTATAGTTTATCATATTTTTAACGTGTTTACTGCAGCCATTCTAGTTACAAGTTAGAATAGCTACTATATTTCTACTGGGATTTTATAGAAAACAAGTAGCAGAAACCACTATTCATTAGTCTGAGAAACAGACTAATAGTTATCAGTCTGGAAAGTGATTGAATATTAATTAATATTAACCTGATAGCAAGGATCTATCTTTATATTATTTTAACTCAAGTTATTTGAGTAGAGATTTTTATGTGATTTTTTTTTTTTTACGAATTTGATAGTTTGTTTTATTCCTTGCAATCAGAACCCAGAGGATCATATTGGGGTATGCATTTGCATATGTTCTATGATGTTTTCATTATTCCAATATCATTTATGCTGTAGAATCTCCATTCATTTTTTTAAAAGTAAAATTTCTATTTGACTTTCTGTTGCAACACTGCAAATGAGACCCTATACTAGCTGTCATTTATCGAGTATAAAAGTCTTAAATGTTCATTGAAAGCTTTCTTGAAGTACTCTTCTCTTCCTCTAGTACATGCACACCCATGTTGTTAGTAATGAAAACTCTAAGTCTGGAACTTCTGCAGTAGTATAATTTGTTGAGCTGTGTTGTGTCTTTGTATACTGTTTGTATTTCTTTCAGTTCAGTGCATGATGTTTATGTTGCATTTTATGTCTAACAGAACAAGTAAAGTTCTATACATATTGTATAGATATTACACTGTTCATAAATTTTATTAAGTAAATTTAGTTTTGTGATTAAAGGTGTAACCTGAAAACACTTGAAAGAGCTTATGTAGCTTGGTGCAGTTGTGCCAAACCAAACAAACAGACAAAATCCCCAAAGCCCCACTAATGCTGCACATTCACTCAGATGTTCACTCCCAGCATTTTCATAAAGATGTGTCACGCACTCTGCATGTTGACAAAGTGCTAGCAGAATGTGAGCAAATGTGAAAAATTATTTGCTTTTTAAGTTCGTACTGTTTTAAGTTTTAATTTTAATTGTTAAAATGGGCAAAGGTGGAATGACACTCATTTTATAGAGGTTGAGTTTTCTTATCTTTGCCATCTGACGCTGCTAAATGCTAAAACTTGATCAGCGAATTAAATCTGTCATACTTAGGTACAAACTGACGTGAGTGTGGACACCAAGCATCAAACACTACAAGGAGTAGCATTTCCTATTTCTCGAGAAGCTTTTCAGGCTTTGGAGAAATTGAAACACAGACAGCTCAACTATGTGCAATTGGTAAGAGACGCCATCATTATTCTGAAACAGCTGTTCTTTTTAGTAGCTTATGGCTTGTATAATGTTTATTTTTAAAGAATTTTAAATTTTTAAATTTTCTTTATTATTTTTTATTCTTTTTTTTTTAAACTTCAAAAACAGTATATATTCATTGTGAAAAAGTCAATCCTCTATAAATTTCCACTTATCTCTTAGTTTTTTGTTATAAATTTTAAATTTCTGGGTATCTTTTAATTAGTGTATTTTGTTTCTTATTGACAGGAAATAGATATAAAAAATGAAATTATAATTTTGGCCAATACAGCAAATACGGAACTAAAAGATTTGCCAAAGAGAATTCCCAAGGATTCAGCACGTTACCATTTCTTTCTGTATAAACATAACCATGAAGGAGACTATTTGGAGTCCATAGGTATGTGGTACATTATTTTTAACATGTTACTTTCACTTTGCTTATTGCTATTTCAGCATTATATTCTTTATTCTATATTCATTACTTCTTGCCTGGAGGGCTTAATTATAGTTTTATGAGGCTTGTATTTGCTTTAATTGAAATGCTAATTGTATTTATTATTATTTTAACTTAACAGTTTTTATTTATTCAATGCCTGGATACACATGCAGTATAAGAGAACGGATGCTGTATTCTAGCTGCAAGAGCCCTCTGCTAGAAATTGTAGAAAGACAACTACAAATGGATGTCATTAGAAAGGTAATTACCTACCTATTTATTTATCTAATTTATTTTATCTAATTTATCTTATTAATGTATTTATCTGATACCTACCTATTTATTTTGAATTTTTCATTTTGCTAGATTTCTGTTGTCTTTTCCATGTAGTTCATGCTATATTGCGATTTATAAATGAAAAGTTTTTTTTCCTTGTTCTCATAAATCCTTAGGATCTCTTCTACTCTAAGTGCCTGGGGATGACTTATCTTGAACGTAGTCTCCCTATGGATCTGTATTTTTTAATATGTAGCCACAAGCTACATGTGGCTCTTTAAATTTAAATATAAATTAAAATTAAATAAAATTTAAAATTCAATTCCTTAATCACATTAGTCACATTTCAAGTGCTCATTAGCCACATGTAGCTAGTGGCTGCTGTTGGACAGTGCAGAATTTAGGGAACATTTCCATGCTGCAGAAAGTTCTGTTGGACAGTGCTGCTAGAGCTACATGCTTATGATTGTCTCAAGACTATTAAAAAGGAACTATAATCTCCATTTATAACCGAATCATGGAGTGGTTGAGAATCGTGTCAGCTGTTGGAAAAGGGGAAACAGGTATAAACATGTGAATTTGGGGAGCTAAGTTACCACTTTTCTTAAATTTATTTTACATGCATATGAGGCCTGGAGAAGGATATGGTTTTTCTTGAGCCCTCCGACTCTTAAAACACAGATCCTGGGGCCAGCTTCATGGCCAAGTGGTTGATTTTGCGTGCTCCGCTTCAGCAACCCAGGGTTTCGCTGGTTTGAATCCTGGATGCGGACATGGCACCGCTCATCGGGCCGTGCTGAGACGGCATCCCACATGCTACAACTGGACCCACAACTAAAAATACACAACCGTGTACTGGGGGGCTTTGGGGAGAAAAAGGAAAAATAAAATCTTTAAAAAAAAACAAACAACACAGGTCCTTACAAACTTCCAGTGTTTTAGGTACTGTGAACCCTTCAAACTTTTTAAGTTCTTAAGTATCACCTTCTATAGCAGGGGCTGGCTGATGTTTTCTACAAGAGGACTAGATAGTAAATATTTTAGGGTTTGCCAGGCCACATATAGTCTTTGTCACATATTCTTTGTTTTATTATCTTGTTTGATTTTTACAACCCTCCCCGAGTGATTTCAAGTGACCCAAGTATTGAAGGGGTCATGGGTAATGTTTCTTGTCTATATATAATGTACCAAAGCAGAACAACCTGAGAATATAGTAGTGGCGTCTACTTTTAAACATTAGTTAAGTTGGAGAAGAAAGAGGGAACCAAATGGAAAGTGATTATAGCTGATTATATACTCAAGCATCTCATTTGGCTCTCTCCTCCTCCTCAGAAAAGATGAAAGTGAAACTATATGCATATGGTCCTTGATTCCCTCTTGCTGGAGTGGGTATTAGGTATTTATTTGTGAGCATTCACGTGTGAAAACTGGCTTGTTGCTTGTATTAGCTTTTGAATGCTGTGCTTTTTCATATTGCATCACACTTCACTAATTTCATCTCTCACAGATCGAGATAGACAATGGGGACGAGTTGACTGCAGACTTCCTTTATGAAGAAGTCCATCCCAAGCAGCATGCACATAAGCAAAGTTTTGCAAAACCAAAAGGTCCTGCAGGGAAAAGAGGAATTCGAAGACTAATTAGGGGTCCAGCTGAAACTGAAGCCACTACTGATTAAAATCATTATATTAAGTATGACAATACTAGTTTTTTAAAAGTCAGCTTTTAGTACAGGAGAACTGAAATCATTCCATGTTGATATATAGTTGGGAAAAAATTATACTTTTTGAAAATAGCACTTTTCACTTCTGTGTGTTTTTAAAACTAATGTTATAGAAAACTCATGATTTCTATTTTTGAGTTAAAGCTAGAAAAGGGTTCAACATAATGATGTTTAATTTTGTCACACTGTTTTCATAGAAGTGTGATGATTCCACACTTTCACATAATTCTTAAAATTTTATATAGTTGGGCCAATTCCAGAAAGTGTAGTGTCTCAAAGTAAGATACACTTCTTATTACTTTTTAGTGAGACATCAAATGTTTTTCTTTAAGGGAGAGAGAAAGACCTTAACTGAAAATGTTCATACTACTTAACGAATATGGTGAGGACCAGGTTAGATTATTTTCTAAGCTGACAACTTTGTGCCTAGGAAAAGGTGGAAAGTTGCTTACTCTGAGGAGCAGTGCTAACTCTCAGGCTGTGGGATCATATACTTTTAGAGACAGTGCTTTATTGCAGCAGTCTTTTCTATTTGACTTTTTGGTTTTTTAAATGGCATTAAAATTTCAGAAGATCAGTTCACTCTGAAACCTTAAGGGTACCAGGTATTTCTATGCTGCAGGATTTCTGATGATGTTGAAAGACATGTTTAAACAGCTTTAGTAAATTCTCTTTATAGTGCTTTAAAATACTTCCATTTCAAAAGTAAGTCATTTCATTATAAGTAATGTGAGGCCAAGTATTTATGTTCAGATTGAATATTAAATTAATATTTAATTCAAAAGCAAACAAAACGAAAGTCAACAGTGTTGAAAAAGTTTTAAATACCAAGATTGATTTCCCTCCAAAACCATATATTTATAGGCAAATTGTGTTCTTTATCACTTTGACCAAATATTCAGATTTAATGAAATTGTTTTGAAGTCCTAGTAGTTATCAGCCTAATACAGTTAAACACTTAAGAATCTTGTTTCAATTTATATTTGATTTCAAAACTCATTTAACTGTTTTCTAAGGCTTTGCATTTTCACTTACAACCTACAGAGATTTTGAGCCTCATTTTTCTTTGATACTTGAAAATAGAGGGAGCTAGAACACTTCATCATGTTCAATCTGTTCAACCTGCTGCAAGAGCCATAACTTTGAGGAGTTTTCTTAATGAACTGTAGGGATCTATGATTTAGAATTTCTTGATCTAAACTTTATGCTGCATAAAACAAATATGAGAAATGCACATTTCATAGTATGAAATATGAAACACTCATTTTTGTACCTTATTATCTAAGGTAATATATGCACCTTTCAGAAATTCAATGTGTGTTCAAGTGAAAATTTTAGAATAATTATGAGTTGACAGATTTTTTCCCTAGAATTGAGAGTATTTGTGTGGTTTTGTTTACAAATAATCAGACTATAATATTTAAACATGCAAAATAATCAACACTAATGTTGCACTTGTTTACTAAAGATACACTTTAGTTTCCATGGTTACACGTGTAAACACAACGAATACTGCGTTGAGAATCCTGGAGCTGTGTTGCAGACCATGGCTGAAGCTGTTATTCTCAGTCAGCAAGAATGTTAATTTGCCATGAAGGTATAAAATAATTTAGCAGTGAATGTTTTTCTGTACCATCCATGTGCAATTATACTCTAAATTCTACACTACATGAAAGTAAATGGACATTCCAGAATGTAGATGTGATTATATAGTCTTAAACTAATTATTAAATCAGTGATTGCTGAAAATCAGTGATGGATTTGTTATAGAGTATAACTCATCGTTTACAGTATGTTTTAGGTGGCATCATCATAATAGAAGGTGAATAAAGTATTCCCAATAAATTTATATAGCAGTGAAGAATTACATGCCTTCTGTGGACATTTTATAAGTGCATTTTATATCACAATAAAATTTTTTTCTCTTTAAATTGTGTACTAGTTGGTTTTCTAGTATAACTTTTTTTTTAATGTTTGGATAATTCTGCATAATACAATACCTGGTGATAGGTTAGAAATCTCCTCATCTATTCATTTGTTAATCTGTCTGAATCAAAAAGGATTTTAAATAACTTGAGACCTAGGTAAGTTGTGTCATTATAGTGCCTAATTTAGATGAGAACTTTCCCCCTGCTGCAGGAATAATGAAAATGCTGTGAGTTACACAGTTTCTACTGAGACAGCAGCACCCCAGTACAATAGAGTGACCAACGTACTTGACACTAAACTCTTAAGAGACTTGCTACTCATTCATCCAACAAATACTGAGTACACTCCGGTTTGCAATTCAGTATCAAATTGATCCTTTTTTTTTTTTTTAATTTTTGTAGAGCTGTACAGTTTGGTTATGTTTTTTTTTTTTATTAATGTTATGATAGATTACAACCTTGTGAGATTTCAGTTGTGCATTTTTGTTAGTCATGTTGTGGGTACACCACTTCCCCCTTTGTGCCCTCCCCCCACCCCCCCTTTTCCCTGGTAACCACCGATCAGATCTCCTTATCAATATACTAACTTCCACCTATGAGTGGAGTCATATAGAGTTCGTCTTTCTCTGACTGGCTTATTTCGCTTAACATAATACCCTCGAGGTCCATCCACGTTGCTGTGAATGGGCCAATTTTGTCTTTTTATGGCTGAGTAGTATTCCATTGTGTATATATACCACATCTTCTTTATCCAATCATCAGTTTCTGGGCATGTAGGTTGGTTCCACATCTTGGCTATTGTAAATAATGCTGCGATGAACATAGGGGTGCAAGGGACTCTTGGGATTTCTGATTTCAGGTTCTTAGGATAGATAGCCAGTAATGGGATGGCTGGGTCATAGGGTATTTCTATTTTTAACTTTTTGAGAAATCTCCATACTGTTTTCCGTAGTGGCTGTACCAGTTTGCATTCCCACCAACAGTGTATGAGGGTTCCTTTTTCTCCACAACCTCTCCAACATTTGTCGCTCTTGGTTTTGGATGTTTTTGCCAATCTAACGGGTGTAAGGTGATATCTTAGTGTAGTTTTGATTTGCATTTCCCTGATGATTAGCGATGATGAACATCTTTTCATGTGTCTATTGGCCATATTCATATCTTCTGTTGAGAAATGTCTGTTCATGTCCTCTGCCCATTTTTTGATCGGGTTGTTTGTTTTTTTGTTGTTAAGCAGTGTGAGTTCTTTGTATATTATGGAGATTAACCCTTTGTCGGATAAGTGGCTTGTAAATATTTTTTCCCAATTAGTGAGCTGTTTTTTTGTTTCAATCCTGTTTTCCCTTGCCTTGAAGAAGCTCTTTAGTCTGATGAAGTCCCATTTGTTTATTCTTTCTATTGTTTCCCTCAACTGAGGAGTTATAGTGTCCGAAAAGATTCTTTTGAAACTGATGTCAAAGAGTGTACTGCCTATATTCTCTTCCAGAATCAAATTGATCCTTTTTATTAGGGCTCTATTTCAAAATGGATGTCTTTGGTAACAGCTTTACAAAAGACAGAGAATTGTCCTTAAGAGGGCTGATTTTAAAAACAGTATTTTAAAAAGTTGTTTTCTAAGGCATTTCGACTCAAATAAGTGCCTGGGGTATGTGTTGTAGTTTGTTATATACTCTTTCACACATTTTCTTTGCATATGTCACCATCATAAGATTGAGAGTTTCTTTTTTTAAAAGGTACTGATTTCTGGGGCTTCATATCCAGAGATTTTGATACAATAGGTGGGCCCAGGAATCACATAGTTCCACAAATCATGAGTAGCCATGACTGGGTATAATTTGCCTTAAATGATATAAATTGAGAGGTTTTTTTCCCTCCCATCAGTCAACAAACTTCGTAAGTGTTAGTGTGTACTGGTATGTAGTGGTTATGATTGTGGTAACATAGAATAAAATCTAGTCCCGTAGCCCACCAGCTTCTGCATGCCTTGGCCCGTGGTTCGCTCCACCTCCGTTGATCAGTCTGCTCCCACTCAGCTGCTAGGTGTACCTCTAAAGGATCAAGCGCGTTGCTACTTCAGAACACTGGGCGTGCTCTTCCCCGTGCTGATCACCAATCCAATATCTGCATGTCTTCCTCCCTTAGTGCAGGTCTCTGCTCAAGTGTCACCTCCTTAAAGAGGTCTTCCCTGACCTCCCAATCTGATTGTACTCCTAGTCCCTCTTTCACCTTAATCCTGCTTCATTTTTCCTCCCAGCACTTAGGAATTATATATCTGCATATATTATCTGTTTCCTCCACTAAAATACAAGCTCAGTCGGGGGAAGGGACTTAGTTTTATTCACTGTTCCATCCTCAGCACCTAGAACAGTGTCTAAGACATAGTGGATACTTTTTTTTGTTGAATGAATAAAAGAATGAGAGGTTGTACCTTTCCTCGAAGAACAGTGGGGAAAGGAACACATCCCAGCTGTGGTAGGTGCTACACACAGGCTCTGGTCTCTGTCACTATTTCTGGCCAGAGCAAACCACTAGCACTGACAGAACCTCTTGCCCTCTGAAGACCATGGTTTCTACTATCAAAGACTCCAGGCCTGAGTCATTCCTGAGCGGCAGGTGTCTTCCAGTGGGGATCCTCATTCAGCTGACTCTGCTTTGGAAAGACCGAGACTAGCCTCTACTCAACTGTCAGTGCTGATCCACCACCAGCTGCACTTGCTAGGATTCAGCAGGCTGTAGTTTCTTATAGAAGTCGAGGCTTAACAAGAAGAGGCAAGCCATGAGCAGGGGTTAATTAATTTCTTTTTTATTACCAAACTCTATGATACGACAACGCCAGTCACTTTATGTGAGTCTGCGTATGTGTGATGCTGCCACCTACTGGCTGTATGACTGAATCAGTTGTGTATTGCTACCATACTAATGCATAACAAACTGCCCCAAAATGTAGTTGTTTAAAACAACAGCAATCATTTTTCACAAGTCTACAGTTGGCTGACTTCTCTCATACATCTGTGGTCAGCCGGCAGGTTGGCTGGTTTAGGATGACTTCATCTGAGATGACTTGTCCCTCTGCTCTGCATGGTCTCTCAGCAGCAGCATGTTAGTCTGGGCTTGTTCTCATGGCAGTGGCAGAGTTCCGAGAGAGAGTGGTGCACAAGGGCTCTTGAGGCTCAGGCTTGGAACTCAAACATCATTTTGCTGCATTCTATTGATCAAAACAAGTTACAAGTCCATTCTGGATATAAGGATTGAGCAAATAGACCTTACCTCGTGATAGGAATAATTACAAAATCATATTGCAAAGGGCATGGATATAGGGAAGAGTGGAGAATTGTGATCTATCACAATGAACATGAGGAAGAAGTTACTTAACCTTTTGGGCATCAATTTCCTCAATAAGGAGAAGAATAAAACCTACATTATACCGTTATTTATTAAAGGAGATCATGGGCTTAACATAATGCTTGGCACGACAGTTAGCTCTCCACAAATGACAGAGAAGGTGAATATGATTAATATGATGACATAGACAGAGCATAGTGGTAAAGGTTACAGACTGATGCCAGATGCCTGAGTTAAAATCCCAGCTCTGCAATTTATTAGCTGCACAATCTTGGGCAAGTTACTTCACTTCAATTCTTCACTGTAAAATGTAGATAAATAATATTACCAAATTCATAGAATTGTTATGAGGATTAAATAAGTTAATAAAGGGAAAGAACTTTGAACAATGCTCATAATTCTTTAATAAAAACAGTGTAACATATAACTTTTAAAAATTAAGTTTATAAATTAACATACATAACATTATTATTATTAATTATTCTTATTATTGGAATACCATGGGAACACAGAGGAGAGGTACCTGTTTCTACCTGGGGAGTCAGAAAAGACTTTGTTGCATGGATACTTGCACTGAATCTTAACTGACATGAGTGCCCTGTGGACAAGGGAGGTAAGGGCATTCCAAGCAGAAGAACAGAAGGATGGACAGTATGCATAAATACGCAGATACTCATGTCATGTTCAAGAAATTCCAAGGGGTGCATATTGGTTGGAGGAAAAGCATGTTTCAGGGCAGTTGGCTAAAGATGAGAACTAGAAAAATCTAGTCATTTGCATATGAACAATATTTGAAACTCCATAATTAGACAAGATAGATAGGTCCAGAAAGAAGGGAAGAGTACCCAAGATAGAATCATCAATATTAGCAGAGTAGAGGGGCAGAGAAGCATTCAAAAGAAACTGCAGAACAGTCAGAGAGGCAGGAGGAAAACCAGGATGCCAAGGAAAAAGAAAGCTTCAAGAAAGAGGGGATGGAATTTTATTCAAATTAAAAATGAAACCAGGTGACTTCTGCTTTCCCTAAGAGCAGATCAAGTAATTCACATCAAACCTTCCCCTGAGAAAACTAGGGAAAAATTCTGCTCTAAGGCATCAGTGTTCAGAAGGTAGTAAAGAAATAAAGAACCAAGATCTGGGAGAAGATAGAAATACAGAGATGAACCCAGCATCTAGGGACTACAGTTTCCCTGGGAGCATTCACCAGTTCTGGAAGAAGCTATGAAGAGGTTTGTACATGTATTTGTTCACCTGTTTTCAGTTCTTTTGGATATATACCCAGGAGTGGAATTGCTGTGTCATACGGTAATTCTATGTTTAACTCTTTGCAGAACTACCAAAATGTTTTCCACAGTGGCTGCACTATTTCCATCCCCATCAGAAATGTACAAGGGTTCCAATTTCCCCACATCTTCACTAACACTGGTTATTTTCCATTTCCTTATTTATTATTATAGCCATCCTTCATTCTTTTGCGTGTAGATATCCAGTTGTCCAAGTACCATCTATTGAAAGACTATTATTTCCTCCATTGAATGGTCTTGGCAAATCAGTTGACTATATATGTGAAAGTTTACTTCTGGACTCTCAATGGCATGCATTGATCCATATGTACATTCTTATGCCAGTACCACACTGTCTTGATTACTGTAGCTTTGTAATTGGGAAGTGTGAGTCCTCCAACTTTGTTCTTTTTTTAAAGATAATTTTGGCTATTCTATCTGATGTTAACTCTGCTTTTTTGGTAGATGTCCTTTCTCAGGTTGAGGAAGTTAAACTTCTATTTTTGTGATTTTATCATGAAAGAGTACTGAATTTTGTGAAATGCTTTCTCTGAATCTATTGATAGGATCATGTGGATTTTGTCTTTCATTCTATTAAAATGATGTATTATAGTTACTAATTTTTGTGTGTTGAACCAACCTTGCATTCCTGAGATAAATTTATTTTGGTGTCTAATCCTTTTTATATGTTGCTGCATTCACTTTGCTAGAATTTTAGGGGAGATTTTGGTCTCTACTTTGGGCACTGCTTTTGCTGCATAAGTTTTATTGTTTTTTTCATTCATTTCTAAGTATTTCATGGATTTGAGTTACTCTCTAGTGTCCTTCATTCCAGCCTGAAAAAGTCCCTCTTCTGTCATAGGACACATTTTCTGGTCACAAATTCTCTCAACTTTTGTTTGTCTGTTAATGTAGTATTTTCTCCTTTTTTCTGTGTGTGTGAGGAAGATTGGCCCTGAGCTAACATCTGTTGCCAATCTTCCTCTATTTGCTTGAGGAAGATTATTGCTGAGCTAACATCTGTGCCAATCTTCCTCTATTTTATGTGGGAAGCCGCCACAGCCTGACTTGATGAGTGGTGCTAGGTCCACATGCACGATCTGAACCTGCGAACGTGGGCCACCAAAGCAGAGTGTGTGAACTTAACCACTCTGCCACTGGGCTGACCCCTTTCTTCTTCTTTTTTGAAGAATAAGTTTGTTACAATTATTGGTTGGCATTCTTTTTCTTTCAGCACTTTGAATATATCATTCCATTGCCTTTGGCTGCCATGGTTTCTGATGAAAAATCAGCTACTAATCTTATTGAGGATCTCTTATACCTACTGAGTCACTTCTTCGTTGCTGCTTTCAAGATTCTCTGTCTTTGATTATGATGGGTTTAGGTGTGGATCTCTTTAAATTTATTCTACTTGCAGTTGTTACTTTCTTGGATGTGTGTATTAATGTTTTTTATCAAATTTGGGAAGGTTTTGACCATTATTTCTTCAAATATTCTTTCTAGCACTTTTTTGCCTTTCCTTCTGGGTCTCCCATTATATGCATATTGGTAAGCTTGAAAGGGTCCCATAGGTCTCTGAGGATTTGCTCATTTCTTTTCATTCTCTTTTTCTTTCTATTCCTCATTTATCTTCAAGTTTTGTTTTTGTTTTTGTTTTTGTTTTAGTCTGTTGCCTACTCAAATCTGCTGGCGAGTCCCTCTAGTGAATTTTTTATTCCAGTTATTGTATTTTCTACTTCAGGATTTCTTTTTATAATTTCTCTGTTTTTATTAATATTTTCTATTTGGTAAGACATTGTTCTCATACTCTCCTTTAATTCTTGAGACATGATTTCCTTTAGTTCTTTGAACATATTTTAAATAGCTGATTTAAAGTCTTTGTCTAGTAGGTTCAACTGGGCTTCCTCAGGTACGGTTTCTATTGACTTTTTTCCCCTTGATATTGGCCATACTTTGCTATTTCTTCGTATGTCTAGTATTTTTTTTATTGAAAACTGGGTATTTTAAATAATACAATGTGGCAACTCTGGAAATCAGACTCTGCCTCCTCCCCAAGGTTTGTTGTTGTTGCTAATTGTTTTGCTGGTTGTTTATTTAGTGACTTTAATGAACCAGTTCTGTAAAGCCTGCATTTTTGGTGACGTGTGGCCACTGAAGTCTCTACTCAGTTAGCTTAGTCAGCAGCTAATGAATGGGCAGAGCTCTCCTTAAACATCTGGAACCAATAAATCTCCCAGTCTTTGCCAGGGTCTCCGTCTGCATGTTGAGACACATCTTCCACACTCAATGAGGCAGTTTAGGCTCACCTTAATCTTTATGTCTTGCTTGCACAGAGCCTCAAGGTCAGCCAGAGGTGAAAGCTTAGGGCCTTCTGGGTCTTTTTGAAGCATGTGCATGGCCTTACGCTTGTGCATGGCTTTCTAGGTTCCCAGGAATATGTTGGAGATTTTCAAAGTCATAATGGACATCTTACTCCTCAACTTTTCCTTTTCAGGTTTTTGGTTAGCCTACCGTTTGTCCCAACTGTTATTCATCACCTCAGGCAGCCGTGATTAAAACATTTGCCAGTAAATGTTTTTCACAAACGATTCCACAGAGGGGCTTTTAGCACTAGGTGAACTTTATTCAGATCAAATGAAGATAAGCTTTTGAATGGGGTCTTCCAGGGAACCACCAGACAGTCAAATAATTACAATTCTCTCAGAACGAGGCTTTGAAAGAGCTCCAGCTCTGTTCTGCTCCCTCTGGTATCAAGGATGTGGGATGTTATTTTTCAAGGCTACCGCTGAGCTGGGGATGGGACTAGAAGTTAAAATGCCACAAAGCTTGTTCCTATAGAGACTCAGGCGTTTTTCTTGAATAAATACTCCCTGGGTTGCTGCAAGCCTTTGGTTAGTTTCCAGTTCTGGAAAAGTCAATTCTGACAATTTCTGCCAGTTTTTTCATTGTTTTTATAGAGAGGCGAATTTTCAGAGCTCCCTTGCCATTTTCCCGACCTGAATATTTAAGGGCAGGTGTTATTATTGACTTTTCTTGGCCAAAGAAAAATCTTGGTATGGCAGGGCTTCCGAATATTTTTAAGAGTAAGCTATAACACATTGCCTCCACTAATTTATGAATTGACTTAGGAATATCTGACCAAAGCATGCCATTAATGGAAGTGATATTGAGGGTTTTTGTTTTTTGTTTTTTGTTTTGTTTTAACAGCTATTGGTCAAGATTTCAACATATTTTTAAGGCTACTCACTATCTTATGATAGTCAAACTCTGTTATCACTATAAAGAAGGATGCTAGTGTTCCTCTAAAATATATGATGGAGATATGCATCTCTTTATATTAAAAGTTCTGTCATTATTGAGACATTTTATAAAGGCGAAGAGGGGCTAAAGACATAGTCCTCTATTTTTTTAAATTTTTTCCAGCTTTATTGAGATATAATTGACATATAACATTGTGTAAATATAAGGTGTACAATGCGCTGATTTGATACACTTATATATTGCAAAATGATAACCACCATGGCATTAGTTACATTTTAATTCTTAAAAGAGGTGGAGACACCATCTGGCTATTAGAATGGCTACAGCGGGAGAAAGGGTCACTCAGAGTCTAGGGTTTGGATTTCAGCATTGCAGGACAGCCTGAGATGATCAGTCTCTGAAGAATTAGTTCATGCTACCTAAACTTTCAAAAGACTTAGGTATAAGCCAGAATGTGATTTTACTAATCTTAAAAAGATGCTCTGCAACAGAAACTGTTATGTAGGTTGTAATGATCTTTGTCATTGTACATTATCTTCCCAAAGGCAAATCCAGGCAAGAAATCAAAATGAAAACAAAAGGCTGTGAGAGAAGCATGGAGTTACTGCAAGGCAAACAAATTAGATGACCTTAAGAAATGTCCTCAAACTCCCCAATGCAGAAATAGCCTGTAGAGTAAAATATCTGACATAATCTGGAACACAACACTCCTTTTCTCAGGATAGTAATAGAAACTTTGTGACAAAGTCTTATTCTTGGCTCCATGCTGACCTAAGCCCTTTGATAACACAGCCTAACACACAATAAAACTTGATTCAGTTTAGGATTTCTATTTTCTTTTTTCTAAGTGATAGTACATTCTAGTGATTCCTGAGACTATACACTGGCAGCCTTTTTTTTGAGCTTGGGTGTCATCAAAGCTTCTTAGCCAAGAGAATCTCTATCACAATACATAGTTTTAATGTTTCCTTAACACTTCTCACTACCTGAAATCATCTTACTTATTTACTTGTATATTATCACCTCCATCTAAACAGAGACTTTGTCCTGAGAACAAGCCCTTGGAGAACAAGGACTTTGTCTATATTTTTCATTATTATATTCCCATTGCTTTTATAAGTGTCTAGACCATAGAAAACAATCAATAAATATTTGTTAAATTCATTTAATAATTACTGTTATAGGTGAGAGTATAAGAGGAATGAAATCTTAGCATTAATTTTGGAGATTCATTGCTGTTGCCTCCATATTGACTATTTTTGAGACTAGAATTTGAATGACTAAAGAGCCATTCCTATTTGTGCCCATTCTAGTAGCGGAAAAGCACAAACTTTAAAGGAGTATAGGAAGAGGTTGGTCAAAGGGTGTAAACTTTCAGTTACAAGATGAGTAAGTTCTGGGGATCTAATGTACAGCATGGTGACTGCAGTTAATACCACTGTATTGCATACGTGAAATCTGCTAAGAGAGTAAATCATAATTGTTCTCACTACACCATAGAAACAAAAAAGGTAACTATGTGAGGTAATGAATGTGTTAATTAGCTTGATTGTGGTAATCATTTCACAATGTACACGTATATCAAAACATCATGTTGTACACCTTAAATATATACAACTTTTACTTGTCAATTATCTCAATAAAGCTGAAAAAAATAAAATATATGCTTATTTTGAAAGAGAGAAAAAAGGAAAGACTATGGATAGCTGAGATCTATGGCCATTTTATATGACTACAGAACCAAAAAGTAGACAGAACAATAAATGCCTTAGAAAGTCTTAAATTTCTCTTAATCATATGTCAGAAAAGTAAAGCAAAACATTGACTAATTGTTCCTACTACCTGCTTATTCCTCATAGACTATATTAAGTTGAGAGACACTTAGAATCAAAAAATTTTAGTTTCAACTGGGAAATGTTTCTTTCTGCTTAACTACTTAGTTTATAACGGTGATTTGAAGGGTATGCTATCTTTGTTTCCTGGGGAGGCATTTAGGAAGGTCTAAACAATACAGTACAGAGGATGATCATCAATTCACTGTACACACTCCTGTTCTGGGTGTGTTAATGACAGAACTAATGACATAAGGTTATTGAATGAGTGCATGATTGCAGACATTGGTGTTTCTTCTATACGTACTAGTTTTTCTATCAACCAGTTTTCATGCTTATGTAAATTACTTTCTCCCACTGACCCAAAGCTGTAGAATGAATTTTCAAATAATATAAACCAATTGAGATTTTAAACTTAGGAGAAATAGTTAAAAATCGTTAAAAAAAAAATCAATTCACCGCTACTATCCAGGGGTCTCCAATTCTCTGCAGTAAAACAAACAACAGAAAAGTAGGGACTGAGGGAAATTGAGAAATCCAGCGAAAATCAGTACACTGCAACCCCTTGATGTACACACGCTGTAGAATCCCCATCCACCCCTTGAGAGTGGGCAGCACCGGTGAACATGATGGGCTATCACCACGGGAGAATCCTCACGGGAATATCTGTATTTGTCTTCTATTGCTGCAAAATCAATTACCACAAACTTAGTGGCTTCTTCCAACTCATTTATTATCTCACAGTTCTGTATGTTACAAGTCCAGGCACAGGTCAGCTACGTTTGATACTGAGGGTCTCAGGAGGCCGAAATTTAGGTGTCAGCTAGGGTTACAGTGTCATCTGAAGTTTGAAGTACTCTTCCAAGCTAATCCAGGTTGTTAGAAGAATTCAGTTTCTTGTGGTTGTACAACAGAGGTCCTGGCTTCTCTCGCTGGCTGACAGCTGGAAAGTAGCTCTCATCTCCTAGAGGCCACCCTTAGGTCTTAGCCGATGTGGCCCTCTTTCAACATGGTAGCTAACTTCTTCAAGGCCCACAGGAGAATCTCTCAGACTTCTTGTGAGAGCTCACCTTATTAGGTCAGGCCCAGCTAGCACTGTCTCCCTGTTGATACTCAAAGCCAGCTGATTAGGGACCTTAACTGCATCTGCAAAATTTCTTGAACCTTGCCATATAACATAGTCTAATCATGGCCATATCATCAGGGGAGTATCATCAGGGCATTTGGTTTGTGGTAAAGGATTGCTTCAGTAGCACACTGTGAACATGACCCTATACACATACGGCTATAATTTTATAGGACTATATAGGTATATAGGATTTTACCTATATACCTATAGGATTTATACCGTAGGACTATAGGATTTTATAATCATCTATATAAACTTTAAATTTTATGTCACTTTACAAGTGACAAAATGCTGGTACATATTATACATTATCTGATTTTCAGGACTACCTGTCAGAGAGGCATAGGAGATATCAGTCTAATGTTACAGGTAGAAAAACCAAGCCTCAAAGTAGCTAAGAGATCACCCAAAGCTTTAGAGTAAATTAGTAGTGGAGTTGGGCTTCAGCCCAGGGTCTTTTCACATATAGTCCAGTGCTCTTTTTTCCTGTAGTTTTCAAACTGCATTTGGTGAGGTTCCAAGGAGATGTCTCAGGGACTACTGAAAGAACTGAGGGTGACTCAGAAGGAGGGCTAAGCGTTGACACAGAGGCCCTACTTTTGTTTGTTCTATATGTTGGGGGTTCTACACAACCTTGCTGGCTTGCTAAAGGCAAAGAAGAATGTTTAAAAAAAATTTAGTTTAGGGGGCCAGCCCCGTGGCCCAGTGGTTAAGTTCGCACACTCCGCTTTGGCGGCCCAGGGTTTCGCCGGTTTGGATCTTGGGCGAGGACATGGCACCGCTCATTAGGCCATGTTGAGGTGGTGTCCCACAAGCCACAACTAGAAGGAGCCACAACTAAAATATACAATTATGTACCAGGGAGATTTGGGGAGAAAAAAGCAGGAAAAAAAATAAAAAAGAAGATTGGCAACAGTTGTTAGCTCAGATGCCAATCTTTAAAAAAAAAAAAAAATTAAGTTTAAAAAATGGTTAGATAGCTGTATATTAAAAGCCAAGAGTCTATTCCAGTCAAATTTTAGGAAGTTGTCATTTCTTGCAGCAGCTGTTGAACCTTTTATAAAGAAAAAGACAGAAAAAACAAAAAGAACCACATTAAACAGTTGGTTTGAAATGTACACTTAGAAAAAAAATGATGAACCCCACACCCTTCCTTTTTAAAATAATTTAAAAAAATTAATACCTTCTTAATGTCTGGTCTCTTATTTTTCTTTTCATGCAGACACTGACTAGCAACAGAGTACATAGTTTCAACAGAAGTGGAATCAATGTCATTCATCTTCTTATCAATATAATCTTCAATTGTCTTTTCTTCATCTTCAATTTCGTCTTTAATATCTAGCTTTAAAATGAATGTTAAAACTTTCAGAGCTTCAAAGATAATTGAAAGGAATCAGAATATAAATTTTAATTATTTAATCTACTTCATAATAACGTATTCATTTTACTTTCTACTTTTATAACTTTACTAAGAATTGAAGACATACAGGAGAAACTCTATTTATTTACACATACAGACATACCTACATACATACGTATATACCTTCTAGACACTTTCAGCCATTTGCTTTCTAATTTTTGCTTTATATTACTGAGCAAATTGCTCCCATGTTCCCATTAGCAGCATTTACTAGGCTGCCAGCACAGGGTCCTCTGCTTCTTGTGCTTGTGCTTGTGCTTCTGATAATGCAATTCCAACTTCTGGACCCAGACTCCCCCTCCCTGCACAAGCAAACTTCTCTATGGGTATTCACACTGTTGAATCAAAGAGAAAGAGAAAGGAGGAAAAAGGGGACAGGGCCATGATGAAAACTAATGAATAGGGAGAGTAGCGTAGGACTAGGATGGTGTAGCGAGTTGAGCAATGGCCCCCAAAAGATACAGCCATGTCCAAATCCCCAGAACCTGTGAATGTGACTTATTTGGGGAAAAAGTTCTTTGCAGGTGTAATTAAGTATTTTGAGAAAAGATCATCCAGGATTACCCAGGTGGGCCCCAAATCCAACGACAAGTGTCTGTATAAGAGAAAGAAAGAGAAGAAAACAGATACAGAGGAGAAGACAATGTGACCTGGAGGAGAGACTGGAGTGATGTGGCCACAAGTCAACAGCCACCAAGAAGCTGGAAGAGGCAAGGACAGATTCTCCCCAGAGCCTCCTAGGGGGAACGTGGCCCTGCAATACCTTGCTTTCAGACTCCTGGCTCCCAGAAATAGGAGAGAGTAAATTTCTGTCATTTTAAGCCTTTTTGTGGTAATTTTTTTACAGCAGCCCCAGGAAACAAATACAGATGGAAAAGACTATTTATGTGAGGTTAATTGTAAGCTCTCCAGAAACTCTTCCAAAGGAGAAATGTTGAAAGTGTTTGGGCAATGGCAGAATCTGGTGATAGAAAGGTCCTTTAAAAGATCACTCTCTTTTAGGTACACTTGTATTAAAATCTTATTAGTTTACAGTCATACTGCATTCAAACCTCAAGAATAAGTGAAAGAGTACAATCTTCCCTGAAGTTTTAGGATTTTCAATATTATATGATGATGCGCAAAACCTGTGACTGAGATGGATTCCATGTTTTGTGTGTTTCATCCTTACTCAAGCCAAAGTTTTGAAGCTTTATAATATTCTGCAGGGGAAAAAGTCTGAGGCAAAACAATGGAAAACCTAGGCCTTTAGACAGATAGACCCTGCTTAAAAAGTATAAATTAGAAGGTAGTAAAACACTGGGTTCCGTCTTTAGTCCTCTATACCTTTTTTTATTGTCCTCCTGTATTTTCCAATCCATACCCAAAGCTTTATCTATGCCTGAACACTAATGCCTCAAAAACGCTATCTCCAGCCCAGGCTTCTTTCCTGAGCTCCAACAACCAAAGAGAGAATTTTATTTCTTTGATGAAAACAAAATTTTCCTTTTTAGGTGCCACGGTAAAAAAAATTCAAATAGGATCAAAATAACAACTTTTCACAATAATATTATGTTCTACAAATCTAATTTAATGTGAATTTTTTTTTTTTAAGGATTGGCACCTGGGCTAACAACTGTTGCCAATCTTTTTTTTTTTTTTCTTCTACTTTATCTCCCCAACCCCTGCCCTGTACACAGTTGTATACCTTAGTTGCAGGTCCTTCTAGTTGTGGGATGTGGGACGCTGCCTCAACGTGGCCTGAAGAGCAGTGCCATGTCCGCGCCCAGGATCCAAACCCTGGGCCGCCGCAGCGGAGCGCGCGAACTTAACCACTCGGCCACGGAGCCAGCCCCCTAATGTGAAATATTATATAGCATGCAATGCATTACTAGATATCCAGGAAACCATGGAAAACTTTATAATGCACTGTTTTATAAGGGACACCTGTAGCAATATTATAATATATAGATATTCTACTTATGGCTTTTCTCTGAAAGAGTATGGCACCAAGCCCTTGAACAAATATATTAGATCTTTTGACTTTCTAATCCTCATTCTGGGGAAATAATCTGGTACATGTATATTGTCTAAATTTGTGACACTAGTTTGTCCCATTAGAACACATAAATTAGAATAAAGTCAGTGTAGTTATTTAACTAATTTTAAGAAAAACTTATACATGATAGTAGGTATTTCCATAAATCTTCAATTTTATAAAAAGATTCTTTAGATTCTTAAAATCTACTATATAGGGAAGAAAGGGCATAGCAGAATTTTCCTATAGTTTTAGCATTCAGTTAGTCTATTTATGTAATTATCAATGAATCCCTAATATAACAAATTAGGTAATGTTTTCTATGATAGCTTTATAAATAAAATACTTCATAATATAAATGGATAGAGAATTTTACTAGCAAGTCTATTCTGATACAAATTTGAATGGAAGCCATGTTGTTTTTTTCTCTCTGAGTTGAAAAGGCTATTAAAAATCATCCTGAAAGCAAAAAAATAAAAACATACTGGAGAAGACCTCAGAAATCATATAGTTCTATTCTACTTTTACCCACAAAGAAACTACAACATAGAAAATATAAGTGACTTTTTCAAGCTTCACAAATACTTCATGGAGAGCTGAGATTAGAAATACTTGATGCTCTTCCCATATGCCACTATGTAACTGCCAATGGAAAGATTGCCAATAGAAAATGACATTTCTAGACGCCAAATTTGCCCATATAAATTTAGAGTAGAAATGCAAAGAGAAAAGGACTGGAAAAAAAGAATTTTTCAGTTACCAATAACTGAGGTTCACGGTGTTCATCCACAGCTGGAAGTCCTGTTATTATTTCTAGTAAAACCTATGAAGACAAAAAAAAAAAAAATCCATTAACATAACACTCAAGATAACAAATAGAAACTAGAAGGAATATGGATCCTGATTATGAAGTCTGATCAATCATTTCCATACACAGTATTGTGTATTTTTGGCATTTAAGCGGAAAGAACACGACCTGTGGTCATTCCTCACCACCCCTCCTTCAAGGACACCCCAGATCCCACCCATCTCCACAAGTAGTTCTTTCCTACAGGCAACTTACTAAATGATCAGCTCCACTTAAAATGTGTTCTGGAAACTCCCACTCTGTTTCCTGTCTTGCAGGGGATTCTTCACAAGAATAATTTTCTCTGGCTCTTAGGAGAATATTATTTTCTAAACCTTAGGCATATCCTACAACCCTGCACCTTAACTTCACAGTGCTATGAAGTTAAATGTCCACATACGAAACATATATGAGAAAATAAGATGAAGAAGCAACCAATTTCTAGAACCACTCCCATACATCTCTCACTCCATCTTAAAAGTTATTGGGAAGAGACTGGTGGATCAGAAAATGCCAAAGCGTATTTCCTTAAAAAATATTTCATTTTTAAAATACGACACAAAAGTGTGTATGTATGACATGATTTATTTTACACACTGATTTAAGTTTCATATTAATTCCTGGGGATAGGATAGCAAAAAATCATTTCTCGCAGTAATTTCAAAATTAATTAAAACATTTTACAAATTGGGAGTTTTTATAACTTGCTCATTTAATTAGAGGTTGAAGTGAACAATTTACATCTTTACATAAAAGAACTAAGCAAGATAGGTATATTCCAAATATTCTACTTCAATTTCAAAATTATAGCCAGAACGACCATTGTTACTAATTATAGACATGAAACTTACCACACCAAAGCTGTAGATGTCAGATTTGGGCGTTATTTCTCCTCGCAAAGCTTCAGGTGCCATATAAGCTGTTGTTCCCATAATTCTGCTAGTCATGACTGTCTGAGTAAACCTCTCAGAAGCCCGTGCAAGCCCAAAGTCAGATATTTTAGCTGTAAAGGCTTCGTCTAGTAAGATATTTGCACTGAAAAAATTTAACGTTTGGAGAAAAAATTGTTTTTCTTTCCAAGTAAGTCAAACTGTTCCTTAGATAGGTGTATGAATATATTTACCTATGTATTTAGAGTACACCATTTTATAATATATGTCATAAAAGCCTGAAATTTGTGCAAGTCAATCTAGAATTCAAATTAAAGAGAAATCATTGTTTTCTTCTTTGTTTCTTGAGGAAAAATTTTAGGAGAATAAAAATGAAATAAAACTGTCCACATTAGTGAGATATTTTCTTTATTTCATACATGATTTATTACATAGTAACTTCTCACAATGTCTCCTAAAGCACCATTCTTGAATCCTAACATTTCTCAATTCATTTAAAGACAAATTTCCAACAGAAGTACCTCAATTATTCTTTTTTTCTGTACTAATGGAAATCTTTCAAAGAGGAAAGAATCTGGGTAAAATTTCTTAATTCATTCCTTATATGCATTCATTCATACTCTCGTACTTTCATTCAACAAAACTTTATTGAGGACTCCCTATACGTTATAGTATTTAAGCTCGGTGCTGGGCATTGGGAGACTCTTTGAATCCTGTCTATGACAAAGGTATATGAATAATTTTAAAAAATCCAATAAGAACCCCATAATGGTGATATTAGGTGCAAAATGCTGAAAGAACAACCACCTGCCTGGAAGAACTGAGGAAAATTTCAAAGAGAGGCACAAAGTGTGCTTAGTCTTGAAGGATTATTAGAAGTTGACGGTTAAATAAGGGAAAGAAAGGCATTTTAGGCAAATGGAGCAATATATACAAAGTGATGAAAACAGAAAAACATATAGTCAATTTCAAGAAGCCGGCATCAACAGAACATGGAGAGAATTTGAACCTTATCCTGTGAACAACAGAATATCAAGTAAAGCTCACAGCAGAGACCTGATGTTACCAGACTTGACTTTTAGGACCATAGCCTGGCAGTGTAGTAGTGAATAGATGAGAACTGGTACAGACTGGTAGAGGGTTGACCGGGAAGGTTTGTAATAAAGCAAATGAGCAATAGTGAGGGTCCAAATAAAGGCACAGCACCAGGGAGAAGTAGGAGGGGAAAATTTTAAGGCACATTCACTAGAACTTTGTAATTACTATGATACAGGGTATGAGAAAGTTCAGCTTGGGAGACAGGATGAATAGTGAGATCATTCAATCAGGAAGAAAATACCGGATGAGGACTTTGGGTTGGAAGAGATGAGTTTGATTTCCGACATGTTAACATAGATGCTGCTGTGGGACATCCAGGTGAGGTGTTTTGAGTATGGAAATACTGCAAATATAGGATTGGAGGCAGATGATACAGATTTGAGAGTCATCCACATACAGACAGCACTGAAGTCAGTATACTATCACTCAGCAAGAATAAGTAGGGTGAACAAAAGAGACAACGAGCTAAGAACATGAAGGAACACACCAGTATGTAAGGAATGGGAGATGGGGTCTTCCCTCTTCTCTAAGGCCAGTCCCTCTACTTGGACTCCTTCCTTCATTCTCAGGAACCTTACTCTATAAATGGTCTCACTGCTCTCTTCTATTGTATCATTTCCCTCTTCCCATAGGCATAAAAGCATACTTTAGTCTTTGCCATCTTAAAAAAAGTTTCCTGAATGACACATGTTTCCAGCTATCACCCTTAACCAGCTAAACGTCTTAAAAGACTTGTCTATACTCACATCTCAGTTCTTGGTCTATACTCACTCTCTCCTCAACTACAACCTGAATTCTAATCCAATTACTACTTGGAAGTAGGTCTCCATAAAGTCACTAATGACCTTCACGGCACTAATCAAATGGTTATTTTTTAGTCTTCATCCTGACCTCTAAAAAGCAATTGACTTTTTAGACTACTCCTTCTTGGGAAACACTCTCTTTCCTTGTTTTCAGGGATACCACACTCTCCTGGTTTTCGTTTTACCTTTCGGCACCTATTTTCTTAGATTCCCTTTTGGGATCATTCTTTTCTACTTGGCCATTAAGTCTCAAAGTTCCTCAGGACTAAATTTTGGGAACTTTTCTTAACGTGTATCTGTCCTTAAGCCAATACAATCATATGACAGCTATTCAATGATCACCCATATGCAAGTAATACAGAAATTTACATCTTTAGCTCAGAATTCCTTCAGCTCCAAACTTGTATACCACACTGTCTAACATCTCTACTTCTGTATCTTAAATGAATCTCAAACACAACATGTATAAGTGAGAATTCACATTCTCCACCCCTCGACCTGGTCCTCTTTCAGTGCTATCTATATAAGCGAATCATTCCATAATCATTCCAAAATGCAATCCTGGAAGCCATAAATCCAAGAATCATCCCTGGCACTTTTCTCCCTTGACCCTTCTGAAGCCAAGATATCGGCAAGTCCTGCCATCTTAATCTCTCCAATCTGCTCACTCCTCTTCATATGAACTGATACCACCAAGACTTCTATGACAGCCTCCTAACCACCCCTTCTTACAAACTATTCTCTACAAAGTGATCTTCTCAAATCTTAAATATGATGCTACATTCCTGCTTATAATTTTTCAATGGCATCTGATTACATTTATGATAAAACTAAAATCCTTACCTTGGTCGATTAGGTCCTACACGACTTAGCTCCCTGCCTACGTCCATAGTTTTATCTCACATCAGTCACCCCTTCAATTTCTGCACTTCAGTCATTCTGTACTTATTTCACTTCTTCTAATTCATCACACTCCCATGTTCCTTCTCAACACTGGTCTTACAAATGCGGTTCTTTCTGTCTAGAATGCTCTTCTCCCCATCTTCTATAGCCACCCTCAAATTGTGCCTACTTTTTCCCTGCTCATTCTTTGAATCTCTGCTTAGCTATCACTTCCTCAGGGAACGCTTCTTTATGCTAATACTATATACTAAATACGATATACTATACACTAAAGTTATATTATTATTTTGTGATTACTTGATTGATAAAACTCTATAAATCTACTGTATAAATCAAACTCTACAAATGCTACTTTTGCTAACTCTGTCATCTACAGCGCCTAGCATATAGTAGGTGCTCAATTAATATTTGTTAACTAAACAAATATGTCAGAAGGAAGAGAACTAAAAAGTACCCATGGGGGATGAAAGTGATTCATAAAAGAGTGATGAGCCAGGAAACGAGAAGGAAAATAATTTCGACAAAGCAAAGGTGGTCAAGAAGAACTGAATAACATGCTATTTAAAAAAAAAAGGTCAAGTAGGATGAATACTAGAAATAGGTTAGCGGGTTTGGAATATAGATGTCCTTAGTGAGAAGAGCTTCATGGGGTGCTCCAGGTTAAGACATGCATGTGAACAGGGAACAGAAAGAGAGCAAACTATTCTTTAAAGATGGTTTTCTGAAAGCTTTTTAACTGTAGCATTTACCTTTTAATATCTCTATGAATATGATGGTTTTCATGTAAAAAACTGATGCCATTAGCTGCACCATGAGCAATCTTGCATCTCATGTGCCAAGAAAGTGGTGGAGTATCATCCTTATGGAGTAAGAAACAAACCAATTAAAAAAAAAAGAGGAGGATAAAAAAATCTACAGAAAATATATAACAGAATATTTTTCTAAGCAAGTTCTGAAAAATACTATATTCCTAAGGATTTAGGACTATCGTTTTTTTAAGTTGTTAAAAAAAATTTCCAAATAACATCAAATGGGGGTTAGCATTTCTTATTTTACAATAGAAAGATATAAGATTATCTTCAAAGTCTAGCCTTGATTGATAATTTTACATTTTAGATTATCACCTAATAGAATGGCAATCCCAGTTGTTTACATATCAACTGTATAATTTTCATAGAGCAGGAAAAATATTAAGATTAATGTGGTTTAAATGATCCTGTCACAAAGTAATACTAGTATTCCAACACAGAAACAGAAAGACAAACAGTCTGATAAACAAACATCTTACCAAGCAAGACAGTCTGTCCAGTAATGACCCATTAGGCATGTAAACATATACTAAGCAGAGGTCATCTCCATCACTTGAGAAACCAAGCAGTTCTACCAAGTTTTCATGTTGACACCTGTGACAAACAATTTTCCACTCAAAATTATTCTGATACATACATACATATAATCCAGCTGTAGGTTGAAATTTATTCAATTTAGAGTTTAACAGAAAAAAAGAGCAAGAAAATAGTGATATGCTATATATCATTATAATGTGATATATATGTTTATAATGTGTTTATATATGTTTATTATAGCTGTTTATAATTTTCTGCAAACAGTTCTCTTTTCACTCAATACTGATGAATATTAGACGCAAAACCTCTTTCTATTTTATAGTAAAACCTCAGTAATTCAGACCAGTGGAACTTGTGATAGTTTGGTTAAGGACTAGGCTGATGTGTACCTTTTTTTAGCACAATTTTCAATAAGAGCACAAACAAGATTTCAAGAAGTCTGTTGAAACTTTCATGACAACCCTTTCAAGAATTCTCTAACACATCCAAAGCACTGATTGACAGATATCTGATCTTCAATCACACCTAATCCACCCATTTCTGATCTTTAATCATGTCTGATTATCCATAACCTAATTTGAGTTTCTTTATATACTAGAGAGTAATAAAACTAAAGAGAGATGAAGTACAACAAAACTGTAGTACAGTAGAAAGAAAACTGGGCTCAGAGTTCAGTCTTAAGTTTCAAGTCCAGCTCTGCCACTTCCTGGATATGTGACCTGTGGCAAGTTAACAAACTCACTGAGCCTCAGCTCCTTTACCTGCTGAATGGGGATAATCATACCTATTACGCAACATGGGTGCTGTGAGAATTAAATGAGCAAACATATAAAAGGGAGGCTAGAAGTACACCTAGAACATGATAAGTGTCCCATTCAAGTGCTTACTCATTTTGTTCATTCAAAATGATCTATAATTCTGGCATTTCACTATTTCAAGTCAGACTTCGATTTGAAATTAGTCTATCCTCATAAATATTTTAAAAAGTGCAAACTAAAACACCAAGTGCTCCATTTTCCACCAAATTGGCACATTTTAAAAATGAGTCAATAACACTTGCTGAGTTTATACTATATACAAGGCACTGGGGTAAGTGATTTACCTGCTTTGTTTTATTTAATCCTCAAAATAACATAATGAGGGAAGTACTATCAATATCCTATTTTACAGATGAGAAAATTAATGAATAGAGAGTTAAAGAAACTTGACAAAGGTCATTCTGCTAGTAAGATCCAGAGACTGGTACTTACTAAAAAACAGTAGTAATGCTCAATGGAGTGAGGGAGCAAGGAAGTTTGAAATTGTAATAACATTGCTGGTAGGAATATAAATTACCATAACTTATCTACAAAGCCATCTGGATATATACTTGCAAAGTCTTTAAAAGTTCATGCATTCCTTTTTTTTTAATTAAATAAATTTTTTTTGAGGAAGATTAGCCCTGAGCTAACTACTGCCAATCATCCTCTTTTTTGCTGAGGAAGACTGGCCCTGAGCTAACATCCATGCCCATCTTCCTCTACTTTATATGTGGCTTTTGCCAAGTGGTGCCGTGTCCACACCCAGGATCCAAACCAGCGAACCCCGGGCCGCGGAGAAGGAGAACATGTGCACTTAACCGCTGCGCCACCGGGCCGGCCCCCAGAAGTTCATGCATTCTGAAGCCGTAATTCATCTTCTGTAACTATTCTGATGAGCTAAGGGGAGTGGCATTTAAAGATTTACATGCAAAGAGACTGAAAGAAGGTTTAATTTGTAATGTTGAAAATTAGAAACAAACCTAGTAACATACCGGTTAAATAAAATATAACCCTCATACATGCTAGAATGTTGTATAATAATTTAAAATGTTTTAAAGTTATTTTATAGACACGGGAAAATGCTACACATACCTCAGGAAGCAAGTTTATTAAAATCTTAGCAATGGTTATCTCCGAGTGATATATTTAAGAGATTATTTTTATTAATTTAAAAATATTTTCTTCTATTTCCCAGATTATCTACTTCCAACAAGTTACTTTTAAGATTGGAGAGTGGAGGTAGGGGCAGGAGGAACAAGTCCTGAAAGCGTTTTGATTTTTTTTTTTATCAGTGTGCATTATTTTTACTGTGAGCAAATTAATTCCAGTCTATTATTTCTTTCTTGAGGTTCAGCAACTAGAATTGGTGATTTATAGCAATGGGTGTAATGATTGTAAATTGGTAAATCCCATTGGTAAATCAGATCAAAAGTTCAAGCTCAGAATCAGACAGATCTGGATTTGCAACCCACTCAGTTCTAACATTTATTGGCTATGTGGTCGTGGGCAAGTTATTTAATGATTCTAAAGCCCAGTAAAAAAAAAGTTGAGGGGAGATTTTAACAATTGTGAGGATTAAATGAGACAATGCACATAAATTATATTGCACAGTGTCTGGCATATCGTATATACTTCGGTATCAATCACTTAATTATTAGAATAAATTTCCTGATTTGTTCCTCCTACTCCTCCTGAGGATGCCCAACAATTTTCAAACATACTGGGTCAATGCCTTCTAAGCATTCTTGCATATAATAAGATTTATGTTTATGGGTTTATGGCTGTTAACTTATATGAAAGGGCATATTATTCTATACTTTTTTTTTGTATCTCTACAATTCATCTCTCATGAATTCTGAGAGCAGGAAACACGATAATGGAAGATAGTTGAAATTCCATGTAACTTCACTATGATTTAAAATAATGACTACTGTTTAATCTACAGGCATGCGAGTATATGTAGTCATAGAATTGTAGAGTCAAAGTTCTTTCAACTCCTCTTATCTAAACCCTTTATTTTAATTTTGTATATTTGAAAATATCACTAGTTCATGGCACACTCTGGTTAAGAAACCAGTTCCCTTACTCCTTGTCCTGCTCTTTCCTACTCTACCATACGCCCAGTTAACTTACTTTGCCATTACTTTTATTTCTTGATCAAACTGTTGTTTCAGTTCTTCGGTGCTAATATCAACCATCTGAAAAAATAAAATAATATACAATATAATATATTATACAGTACAATAACCCCAAGGCTCCTAAAGCTAGAAAAGGGTGCAAGAGATTGTCTGGCTGATCCTGCTTTCTTTAATATTATTCTCCCCATTTTATAGAATAACTGAGAACTAGAAATATTAGTGATTTGCTCAAGGTCCCATGGCTGGTCAGTAGAAGGAAAAGAACCTTATAAACCATGTAACCATACAAACTTCACTGAGTTATTGTGGGAACAAAAAGAAATATTATGAGACTTCACTGCATAAACATTCCAAAAAAAAATTCAGGGTAACAGAAAACATAAGCAAATTTGAAGGCAAAAAGAAAAACAAAACCTACTGAGTATATGACAAACGGTGACTATCTTTACCACATAAATGTGTATTGTATTGACATTTTTAGATTATAATGACAGATCTACAATACAACAAATCAATAAGTAAATGATGAATATGCTAATAGAAGTGGGCACAAAGGACATAAAGAAAAAATTTTTTAATCTTTTTTCCAACTGTATATTTTCTAAACTTTATTTTTTATTTTTTAAATTTCTTTGAGGAAGATTAGCCCTGAGCTAAGATCTGTTGCCAAATCCTCCTCTTTTTGCTGAGGAAGACTGGCCCTGAGCTAACATCCATGCCCATCTTCCTCTGCTTTATATGTGGGAACCCTACCACTGCATGGCCTGCCAAGTGATGCCATGTCTGCACCCGGGATCCGAACCGGCAAACGCCGGGCCGCTGAAGCGGAACGTGTGCACTTAACCACTGCACCACCGGGCTGGCCCCTAAACTTTATTTTCAAATGAGAAAACAATACAAGAAAGTAATTTTTATAAAATTTCTTAGTGTCTTATCATCTAATCCTGATTGTGCATGAAACACTTTGTAGAGCACAACTTCTCAAATTCGTGAATCTCCCGAAATTATATGTATTATCATACATATGTGTACATAGCTATAATTTTGTAGAGATAGGATCCATAGCTTTCAACAAATTTTTAAATGTTAAGAACTACCAGCTTAGAATGATATTTATTTAAAGAAAATACGCACTGAAATAATATATTTCCTAAAGATTAATTTAAAACTTATATAGCACACTAGGGAAAAACTGTTCCTTTAATTCTTTTTATTCCTGAAAATGTAACTTACTGCTGCAAGCTTCTTCACTGCTACCATTCTGTTGTTCACGTAGCCTTTATAAACAACTCCAAAACCTCCCTCTCCCATTTTGTTACCACCGATAGAGATGGGTCGTTCATCAAAGTTATTTGTGACATTCTTCAGTTCATAAAATGAAAAACAGTGAAAACCTATAATGTCAGTAAAATAAGGAAAAAAGTGCTTCAATTAAAAAGAAATTGGTTTTAATAACTTCATTATTTTCTCAATTTGAATATTTTATACATATGCAAATATTTACAATGAATTAGGCATGATGGGGGAGAATAAAACCATTTGTTACATACAAATTTTACACTCTATCTTGAGAATTCTCTTTGGTGGTCCTCCACCCAAAAGTCTAGTCACTTGTTTTCTTTATAAAATGACCCTTTCAAGCTATGTAAATATTTACTTAATTTTTTCATATCTTCTGTGGATATTTGTATGTCCTATTGCCTCTACTCATTGATAACACACTGAATACAATGAAAATGGTGCTTAATAAAAAACACAAAAGAGCCATTGTCAGTGTGTACAAAGAAAAGGAGAGGTTTATTTTAAAGCAGTGATGGACATAATGACAAACCCACTAGTGGAAAGCACTGCAAATGTTACTTACGTGTATCACTGACTTCTAAGCTTCCATTTTCTGGACTTGAGGAGTCAGGTGGCACATAGTTTTGTTCAGGATTCTGCACAGGTATAACAGATGTCCTGTCTTTGCCATAGAGAGCTATCTGTTTCTGCTGAATTGTTATGGCTTCTTTAGAAGGTAGTATATTCACAGTTTTGGGAACAGCATCTGCCAAATGAAATTAAATATGAGTGTCCTTCTATATGAAAAAGTGTTTGTGAAAAAGTTAAACTAGGAACTAGGTTCATTTTACATCATTCCAGTTTCCACATGTTAACCCCATATTCTCACAGCACACACAAGAAGTTACCTAGTAAGAATCTAAGTTTCGATAAAGATGGGTAGAGAGGGTAAGGCGGTGTTTTCAGAGAGGCGTCCATGAACTGCCTGCATTGGAAGCACTGAAGTATTTGTTTACAAACATAGACTTTGAACCCAGTTCCAGAATTCTGAGGATGAGGTCTGGAATAGAGTTGATGAAGCTACATGTTTAACAAGAACCCCAGGTGATTCTTATGCGCACTGAATGGTGAGACCCACTGGTGTAAATGTCATCAAAGAGAAAAAAGTAAGGTTATGAGGTAACTAGACGCTAACCCACTGCAATACAATGTAAGGAAATCATGATCACAGAGTCCCATCGGGGTGGAAGTTGAGAGTGAAAAAAAAGCAAGAGCTCAAAAAAAAAAAAAAATTCCATCCTTATAAACTTCGTATTGGCACAAAACTACCTGACTTTAATAGTGGGATCAGACTCAATCATGAGCCTCCATCTCCTTAGCAGCAAGTCCACCGTGTGCTATGTCTGGGGTGCTTGTTAACGAGTTGAAGAGAGTTGAAAGAATGAAAAGGAGTCTTAAATGTAAGGTTCATCTACTATGAGAAAAAAGCAAGAGTAAGAAGAAATGTTCCTATTTTTTCCATTTGTCTTTCCACCCTAATTGTTGATGCCCTAGGCACACTCAGTTTACCTGGTAGCAAAAGACTCGCAGGGGCAAAAAACTCGTTTTGGACCAAAAGATCCACAAGATCACCAACTGTGCAATTTGTGGTGCCCCAGTCAAACAGTAATTCACAAGTGGGACTTTTTCCAGTTTGAAGTAATGCTTCAAATCTCCTTCAAAGCAAGTAACAAAGAAACAAAATTAGTATGTAAATAGAGTTAACACGAAAATAGGAATTATTCTCCCTGCCCCTGCCTCGCCCACAGAACCTCCTATAATATGAAAGGAAAAGGACAGCAAGAGAACTAGCAAGAATTACGGAGAATAGGAAAGATAAGCTGAAGGAAAAAAGATGCCAAAGATGATGATAACATGAGTTAACATATACTGAATACTTACTGAGTATTTGCTTAGTGGGTTACAGGATGCAGACACATGAACTCCTTTAATTCTCAAACATACTATGAATATCATACTAATTTACTAATGAGAAGGCCAGGTGTGGAGAGGTAAAGTAACCAGCCCATAGCCACACAGCCAATAAGCTGTATCAAAATTGAGGTCCAAATTCAGATCTCACTTGACATAAGGGTGTGCTCTCAACTACTAAGCTATATATAATACTTCCCAACATGACTTACTAACTCGGCTAGCTATATGATTTTTAATAAACCAGCCTGCTTAAAGAAACAGAAGATTCGTAAACTTGGAGAATTCTTCCTTTGATCTTAACTATATTTCAGTTAAATTGAAGGGAAAACACAGATCAGTTTTTCATTCCCATTTCTTTAAAAATCAGGTTTGAAAAGTGACGTTGAAAAATATAAACAACATAGCTTTTTCCGTTTTTCCTCCAAATTTTTTAACAATTTGAAACCTATAGAAAAGTTGAAAGACTAACACCATGAGGGGGCTGGCCCCGTGGCCGAGTGGTTAAGTCCGTGTGCTCCGCTGCAGGCGGCCCAGTGTTTCGTTGGTTCGAATCCTGGGCACGGACATGGTACTGCTCATCGAGCCATGCTGAGGCGGCGTCCACATGCTACAACTAGAAGGACCCACAATGAAGAATATACAACTATGTACTGGGGGGCTTTGGGGAGAAAAAGGAAAAAATAAAATCTTTAAAAAAAAATAAAGAAAAAAAAAGAAAAGAAAGACTAACACCATGAACAATCATTTACCCTTCACTTAGATTCACCATTGGCCAATTGATAACATTTTGCCATGTTTGTGCTCTTGCCCTCTCCCTCTGTGTCTCTATCTGTGTGAGCTTTAGAGCGTAGGTCAGATGCCTTGCAGAATGTCTCACAGTCTAGATTTGTCTGGCTATTTTCTCACGATTAAATTCAGGTTAAAAATTTTGTTAAGGACACTACACAGGTGACAATATGGCCTTCCCACTGTATCTCACCTGGAGGCACATAATGGCAGTTTGTGCCATTATTGGTGAAACAGGGTTTGTTTATCCGGTTGGGGAGGTGTACTTCAGGTTTTTCTCAATAAAAGTACCTTTCTTCTTCATAATTAATAAGTAATTGTGGATAATCTTTGGAAATCTTGCGCACATCTTGTTCATCAACAACCTTTCACCTCGTGGTTTTACCACTCGCTCACGAGCCTTCCGTGAATCAATTACTCATTGGAGGTTCTAAATTGGCAACTTCCTAATTCTATCATTCTTCCAATAATTATTTGCTGCCCTTATTCTATAAAAAAGAGCTTTTTCTCCCCCCACCACTGTTTCAACTATCCTCCAAAAGTTTTTAATAGTAGTATCAACAAACTATCTTCAAAAATTGGCTTTCAAGGTTTAAATTAAGCTTCTTTTAACTAATTTAAGATGTTCATCCTTCATACGAGGAAACATTTCTTGGAAGGACTAATATGGGAGCTAAGGCTTTAGGTTCTTTATCAGGTTAACGCTGAAAATCACAAATAAATTTTTTTCCTCTTGCCTCCAAAGACAGATTTTGACATAGGTTTGGGCTGAAATAACAGGCAAAAATAAAATCTGGACTCATATTTTACACCAAATGAAGCACAGATAAATAGAGAGAAAGAATGGAAGTTATCGGAAGATAGTATTGAAAAATCCTGGCTATGAACTAAGAATTCTGTTCATAGATGTGTACGTTTGCAAGCAACTTTAAAATGTCAATTTGAAGAATTCCCAAAATACACTGTTAAAGTTAACTAGAGATTCACACACTTAGAAGTTCAGGCTCCAGAATTTTGCTAGAAATTCTTATATTCTTATGTCACTTTAATCTGGAAATGACAAGTGTGAGGCACAGTGAACTGTATTTGGCTTGCCAAACAGAATTAGAGTAAAATTGGGACTCTTAAATCTAACCTAAAAACTTATTTGTAAGATCACAATATTAGCCTAGTTGATATATTGGAGAATGAAGGAAAAGTTGCAAGAAAAAAAAAAATAAGGTTATTAATTACCATTATCTCCCCTAGCGAGAGGCTTACTTTCTGCAACATTAGACAGTATTTATACATATTAATCATTCTAGATTGTGATGTAAGAATTTAAAAAGAAAAAGAATGTTATAGGTTACCTTATGTGAAACTGATTGTATCTATCATCACCAGATGGTTTCTTAATAGCTACTGCCAACTTCTTCCATCCTTCTTGAGGATCAATAAAATCTGACAGCTTCCTAATTAGTCCAAGGTTGAGGCAGCGCACATATGTTGATGGGGTGATGGGTTTGTTCATCTTCTATCCCTAAAAATATGGAATATTCTCATTAAAATTTTACGGTAGTTTTAATGATGACATGTAAGCTCACACATCACACTTTGCTAAAACATATGAAATGCTGGCAACTATGACGCCATCATAAAGGAACACTCCAAAGTCAACTAGCTGATAGCCTAAGAAGAAATTAAAATTGTAGTTTATTTGTCTAATTATCCTCTGAGCTTGCTTGCTTTCTCCACCTATAAATATCAATAAAAAAACTGAAGGATTTTTTTTTCTGACACTGACATTTTCCGAGTGAAATTTACACAAAGGAGCAAAAAGTTTACTTTTTCAGAAAAATTCCTGTGAACATACTCAGGAATCAAATCTATTAATAAAAGAGATCTATTTTTCAATTTAAAATTTTTTTTCTCAATCAGTATTTCTTTACTATTAAATATTTATGCAACACTCTGGTAGAAGTAAAAAAAAAATATGTCCTGAAATAATCTGTATACAATTAAAAGATATGGTCTATTCACCACCTTTTCATATAACATGTTCTTTCTTGACTCCTCCACATTTTTTGAGTCCATCAGACTTGCCTCATCACAATTCATTCCCTATTAAACCAAACCCTGTGGTTCACCACTTTACTCTCTAGACAGAAACTTTATTTCCTGTCTCCTTTTTCTTCTGCTACTCCACCCTGGAAAGCTGCAGCCAGGGATAAATCTCACAATTTTATTTGTACACCAGTGCTTCTGAATACAGCTGTAAAGAACTAGATAACTGAGCAGACTGGTGTGAATGCAAATTTATGGGGACCCCCTTTCCACTGGGCCTTCAACACTGCTGTTAATCCTTTTATTGTCTTTGCTCATTACCCTTAGGGACCATTTCACATCTTTACCTTTCTCACATCGTTTTATTTGATCTCCATGTTCCTATTCTCAGCAGGTGGTGACCTTTCCTTCTAATTAATCGAGACAAATAGATTCAGATATTCTTCTGTCAATTATTCTCCTGCTGGGACCAGCCCTGTGGCCGAGTGGTTAAGTCTGTGCGCTCTGCTTCAGTGGCCCAGGGTTTTACCGGTTTGGATCCCGGGTATGGACATGGCACCGCTCATCAAGCCATGCTGAGGCAGCGTCCCACATAGCACAACCAGAGGCACTCATAACTAGAATATCCAACTATGTACTGGGAGCTTTTGGGGAGAAGAAGAAGAGGAAAAAGAAAGATTGGCAACAGATGTTAGCTCAGATGCCAATCTTTTAAACAAAAAAGCAGTCTCTTTGTTTATCCACTTGAATATGGATGTATTACATTAAAAAAATTTATTCTCCTGCTCCCTTATGTATTTTTATTTTTAAAATGCAATATAATTAATTTTCAGAGTAAAGATTATATTCGTGTGGTCCCAAATTCAGAAACTATAAATGAGTAGGCAGCAAAAAGCCCCCCTATATCCTTGGCCTTTTTATTAATATTGTCTTCTCTTTGGCCTTCTTTGACCACCACATCTAAGTGGATCTATCTGCCCTCAACCTAATTATCTTTCCTTATGGCACAATGTGTTTGTAATCGCATATTTATTTGTTTAGTTGCTTACTAACTGTCTCCTCCATTAGACTCTAAGCTCCATTAGTTCAGGGACCATGCTCATTTTATTCACTAACATATAACGAGTGACCACCGCATTGTAGATATTACAAAGCTGTTTTTAAGTGTTGTTAAGTGCTAGGAATAAATGAATTTCTTGCCCCGTACCATGCTGGGTGATTTATTTATTTCACTTAGTCCTCACAGTGACTAAGGCAGTTTTATCATCTCTATTTCATCAAGGTAGCAAGTGAAAGAGCTAGGACTTGAACCCATATCTGACTCCAAAATTCATGCCATATGCCTCTGCTTCTGTAACTCAATGCATTGTTCGTGTCATTCTCTTTTCTAGAAAGACTAGTCATTTCCTTTCATACGTTCATATAGTCAAAAAACATATATCAGGATTGGTACTAAGCGATGGGAGCTATAGAGAAGAGGAAATCTTTGTTTTAAGCTTCTTAGTCTAGCAGGAGATACAACGAGTGATAAATGTTACAAGAGGTGTGTGAAGAGTGCTATGGGGCCCAGAGAAGGAGCACCAAGCTGAGGCAGTCTGAAGGAGGTACAGCAAGACAAAGTTGGGTGGGGTGAGAGGCTGAAAGGATGAGTGAAAAGGAATGAGGATAAACCCAAAAGGAAACTCCAGGCACCAGGAATAGCACAGGAGAGCATGAATTAGGCTCAGGCAAGGCATTTGCTATGGCTGGACCATAGAAGGCACGTCATTAAGTAATAAAGAGATGAGGCTGGAGAGGGAGGCAGGGCCAAACCATCATGTGCCTCATACGCCAAGACCAGCAGTTGAAACTCTACATTAAAAGTTACAGAGGAGCCATTTCAGGATTTCAAGGAAAGCTTTTATGTGATCTTATGTGGTTAAGCGTATTCCTCCCGATAAAAAATTGAAGGGATGTATACTGAGGCAAGGAGAGCACTTTGAAAACTTTGCAGTAATCTAAGTGAGCAGAAAGGAATGCGTGAAAAAAGTATATGGTTGGGGAAAAAAGAGGAGAAAGATTCAAAGATTTAGGAGGCCAAATCAAAATAATTTCATGAAAGATCAGATATTAGAGGGAAAGGAGAGTGTGGGAAACAAAGAAGCTGATTCCTGGCTTTTTCGGCTTGGGCAATTAGGTAGATGATGGAGGAAATAAAGTGTTTAGTTCTGGTCATGTTAAAGGTGAAATATCTACCTCTGGCACTGTCTAGGGGAGTTAGCACAAAGGAGCTGGATATATGCTCTGGAGCCTAGGAGAAGAGGTTTAGGTAAAGAATGTTTGCTATATGAGCATTCTCATATGTTCATATATGAATAGCAGGTTGAAGCAACAAGTAAATGCCTGTTAGAAATATATAGAATGTGAAGAAATGAAAAGAAAGAAGAACTCTTAAAAAGTATTGATAAGTCATGGAGGTAAGAAGAAAACCAGGACAGTAGCAGATTAGAGATTTCTAGGATGGCGGATAGGCTGGTATAAAAGACTCAAAGAGGTCAAATAAATACTGACGGATGTGCTAGATTTGGAAACCAGAAGGCTACTGGGTAACTTAAGAACAGTTTTAGTGGAGCAGCAAGTGAATGGTAGAAATGCATTTTCCAAGAAGTCTGGCTAAGAAGGAAAGAAGAAAGAGAGAGAGGGAAAGAAGGCAGCAGTTTGCAAACTTGGTCTCAGTACTGTTTACATTCTTAAAAATTATTGTGGACTCCAAAGAGCTTTGTTTATGTCAGTTATATCTACCAATATCTACCATTTTAGAAATTGACACTGAGAAATTTAAAAATTGCTTATTAATTCATTTAAAAATAATAATAAATGTACTCCATATTAGCATACATATTGTAATAAAAAATAACTATATTTTCCAAAAGCGAAAGAGAAGAGTGACATTGTTTTACAGTTTTGCAAATTTCCCTAATGTTTAACTTAACAGAAGACAGTTGGATTCTCATATCTGCTTCTGCATTTAATCTGCTGCAATATATCATTTTGGTTGATGTATATAGAGAAAATCCAGCTTCACACAGACATATAGCTGGAAAAGGGAAGAGGTTTTTCTGTGTGTGTGTGTGTGTGCTGAGGAAGACTGCCCCAAGCTAACATCTGTTGCCAATCTTCCTCTATTTTGTATGTAGGTTGCGGCCACAGCATGGCTGAGGAGTAATGTGGGTCTGCACCTGGGATCCGAACCCGTGAACCCGGGCCACCAAAGTGGAGCATACCACTCTTTAACCACTATGCCACAGAGCCAGCCCTGGGAGAAGTATTTTAACAGCCTTCTCACAAAGTAGTAGATATTTTCCTTTGATACTATACTAAAACTTGACAAGAGATAATTTCTTAAAAGTTAGCTGCAATGTGGAATCTAAAACCATATCAGTGAACTCTGTCACATTAAAATTCATTGCTCACTGAATGAATCTTTTACCCATAGGTGATTTTGACATTATGAACTTCTTGAAAGAGACTTGGGGACCCCCATGACCCCCTGAGAACTGTTGGTTTAAGGTTTGTTTTAAGACTTAAGCTTGGTTGAAGACACAAAAGGGATAATGAATTGAGTATAGGTGAAGAGGTCAGCCTAGAACAGAAGGCAGCCTCTTGCTCTGAATCTAGAAAGAGGGAAGCACACGTTTGATTACACATATATTTGAAGGGAGAGGGAGAATTCCCATGCAATGTTGTTTTCTCTGTGAAGCAGGAGGTGAGGTACAAGAATTGCCCAAGAACCTTGAGAGTCATCTGGTAAATGCCTACTATTCCTTCAAGCCTAACGCAAAGGCACTATTGGTCACTGTGATAGTCATCTCTTTTGTTCCAAACTGTCACCTGGTCACTCTTCTATTATAACAATTATATTTTAATATTTATGTGTCTGTTTTTTCTCCTAGAGGGTGTGCTTTCCTGAGCAGGGACCCAACCAAATTCAGCTTTAGCAGCTACTCAAATTACTTGTGCTGAATGAGAGAAAGACTTATGTTTTTAAATTAAGAAATCATATCTGACTATAGATTTTGCAGTTGCTCCATTCACATTATTTTTTCCTTATTTATCCAGATTTCTCTCCACTTTAAGAAGTACAATGTGATTGCCAAAGCTAGTAAAGGTAGAACTGCTTAGTAATCCTAAAAGCTAGAGCTAAAATACAGGGAACTGAGAATAAAACAGTTGATTTTAAGACCAAGGACAAATTCTGTAGCTCTCCTGCACGTAGATTTCCAGCAGAGGTGATGGCACAGGGATACCAGGGAACGGAAGGCCTTCTAACAACTTCTCCATACATATACGCTTGGAAGTTCTACATCTCAGAACGTAAAATTTTTGTTGAAACATGCATTCTATACTACCACCAACACATATTTAGAAGAACATACACCAAAATATTAGCCGTGGTTACCTCTTGACAGTGATTTTTATGGCTGTTTTGTTTTTGTTGGCTTTTCTGCATCTTCAATAATGAAAATAAATTATTTGTGCAGAAAAATTTTAAAGTATCACCTCTTTCAAAGTGTTCAAGATTTTACTTTAGCGCACTTAGGATTCACAGAAGTGGAACAGGATATATTGCTTATAAATAAATAAATAAATATCTCCATGACTACTTTTTCATGCCATTAATTCTCATGGTAAAGAAAAACCATTCATGTTTTCAAACAGGACAACTCAGACAGGAATACAAGGTAAGGTGATAACTGAGAAATATACTTAAACCAGCGTCCACCTGTGGAACCCAATGCCTTCCTACTCATATGCACGTTCACAAAGTACTGCGCCCAAAATAGGAATTCAAAGAATTCCTGTCAAGTGAATTAATAAAGTTTTCAGACTGTGCTTTATTATCACTCTGATCAGAGGGAGAGAGCATAGAGGGGTGGAGGGAAGAGGGACTTTGAAGCGACATCGGCCTGGGTTCTAACACAGCTCTTCCACAAACCAACTGTGACCAGGGTCAATAATGTAATTTCTCTGGACCTTGGTTTCTTCATCTGAAAAACAGAGACGGAAACAGCTAAGAGTTGCTGTAATATTTAAAATCAACAAACGTGAAGGGCCTAATCCTATCAATAATAGGTGATCAAAAACAGATGTGGTGATTATTTTATGGAAGAAGTTATTTTTATATCATATTAAAAAAAGAAATGTGAAGAGTTGTATTTAAGCTCAATTTTCAGAATAGTGGTGAGGGGATACTGAGAAAATGGAAATAAGAGGACTGGGAATATAGCTAAGCGTTTCAGATGGTGGTAGGTCTTATTTTTCAAGTATAGTATGTTTAATATGTTTATAACCGTCCTAAAATACATTATTCACTCCCAAGCTTTCTTAAGCAAAATATGCTTGACAACCATTAATCTTTATTTCTGGAAAACTCAAAATCATCTTTATGAGCAAAAGCTGGTGATACCTTCCAGACCTATTAAATTATATAGGGCTGCCCTTCTCAAACTGGGATCTGTGCTGGTATGCCATAGATTAGACATAACACATCATTCTTAAACATTGTTTTAACTCAATGGTAAGTTATTTAAAATGCTTTGTCTATATTAAAAATATTATTCATTCATCAAATATTTACTAGGTATCTACTTGTGCTATTGATCCCTGGAGATAAAGCATTAGGAAAACAAGAAAAAAAATAACTGAACTCATGGAGCTTATATTCTAACAGAGGAAGACAGGCAATAAGCAAATAAACTTGACAGTACGTTAGATGGTGCTAAATGGAGTGGAAAAAAAATAAACAGAGAAGGGGTTTCAATTTTAAATAAGGTAATCAGAGTAGGACTCAATAAGAGGGTGTCATTTGAGAAAAGGCTTGAAGAAATGAGAAAGCCACAGAGAAAGGATTATCTGTGGGAAAAGTTTCTGGGCAAAGAAACAGTAACTGCAAGGGTCTGAAGTGGGCCCACTGAGAAAGAGCAAGGAGACAGAGAGACTGGAGAGGAGGGAGCAGGAAAGTAACAGATTAGATGAGAGAGGTAAGGGGCCAGGTCTCCTAGGGCCCTGCTGACTTTGTTTATCCTGAGTGAGATGAGAAGAGAGTGGAGGTTTTGAGGACACTGGGGTTCCCGCTGAGAATAATGGATACTGGAGGAAGGGCAGAGAAGCAGGGAGAGACCAACCAGCAGAGCACACCAATAATCCAGGTGGGAGGTGCTGGCAGCCTGGACCAGAGTGGGAGCAGAGAAGGTGCCAAGTCCTGGAATGATGGATGTTTTCTGAGGTAGAGCAAATAGAAACCTATGTGCTGATGTGAAGGGTGGGAAGATGGCACCAAGGTTTTTGGCCTGAACAAGTTTCCTGACATTTACTGAGATGGAGAAGACTCCGGAAGGAGCAAATTTGGCCCGGAAGATCAGGAGCTCGGTTTGCACAGGCAGAAAAGAAACTTCAAATGAATGTTTAGTATGCAAACTGCAGAATAAAATAAATCGGAACTGACAGACGTCTTCAAGGATTAACCCCCGAAATGGAAAAGGCAGAGTTTAATATTCTCTGCTCTTAGGGCTCCTTGGGCAGATACGTTTTTGAGACACTAACAGAGCTATGTGTTCCCATTCTAAATAGCTAAAGCGCTTTCTCGCTTTCTCCTGGTCTGTCTTTCATCCCTTTGCTGCTTCTCTTACTTCCAGGCTGTCAGGTCCACTTTTCCCATCTGATAACGCACTTATCTGATCCTTACAACCCCTCTCCACTTTCTAATTTCCTGTAAGCTTGAAAGCCGGAGAACAAGCTAATTAGAATCCCCCGAAGGCTCAGAATGCTTTCCACGCCACGAGCATCTCCGCCGGTGCTGGCCTCACTTCCTGGTTCTCAGGAAAAGAGATTTCATTTCGTAAACGGGTTCTCGGAACACAGCGCCTGGGAGTGGGGAAACCTGAAGCGAGGTCCGAAGGAGCTGGCTGGACCAACGGCTGGGGCCGCCTCCCCACGCCCCAGCTCCCTCCTCAGCTCCCACTAACTTTCGGATCCCCAGGCACCCACCCAAGCCTTTATCCCGGAGCAAGCTCTGCGCACTCGACCTACTTCCTCTCTAACTCCTCTCACTTTGAAGCAAAGGCGACTTTCCTTCCGAAAGGGTCCGTGGAACAGAGGGACGGACGCCGGGGCGCGGACCTCGGAGCACCTGCGCCGAAGGAGGCGTGCACGGCCGGAATCCCTTACCTGCCCAGGTGCGAGGCACGGGGGGCGGGCGGGGCGCCGCCGGGCTAAGCCAGAGGCCGAGGAACCAGCTCACAGGCCAGGGCCGGGCCGGGGCGGGGCCAACCCGGCAGGCCCCGCCCGGGCCCCGCCCCCACCCCCACCCCCGTTCTCTTCCTCTTTGCGCCTCCAGGCGGCTCCACATCGTGAGAAATTCCAAGTCTCGCGTAAGGCACTTCTTTAAGTGGGAGCCTGCCCCTTTAAATACGCCTCGGTCGGAGGCCGAATAGTTTCAGGCTTCCGGGCATGCGCACAGCATTGCGCCGAGGAATGCCTTTACCTGGACGTGAGGTAGGCCGACTCAAGATTCTTGCGCGATGTGGGGCTTGTGTGTGGTCGGATGACAAGGTTGGCATTGAGACCCCGACCCTTTGACCCCAAAAGGAGGGCCATGTAGGCTAGTATCGCGCCCTGGGACAGGCGGGGGTGGACAGGGAGCAGGGAGCAGAAGCAAGTGGAGCTGCTGGCGGTGTGTGGGGGTGCTTTTGGACGCTCCAGGAGGCGGCGCCGCCGGAGACTTTAGTGCAGCGGGTTGGGGGCCGAAGTAGGACGTAGGAGTGAGTTCGGCGGAGCTTCGGCGATTGGTGAAGGAAGCGCATGAGGGAAGAGGCGCCACCTTCCTCCGTTTCTAACGTCTTCCCAGCATCTGTCGTCAATCAGCAATTCCCCAACCTTGGGTCAGCCAAACTACCCTTCTCCCCTCTGCCCCGCACCCTCGTCACCAAATCTGTTGCTTAGGAACACTGCAGTTTTCTGCTTTACTCCACGTGGGCTCCTTGGCTGCCCTCCAGCTTGGTTCCACTCTTTTACTAAGATGCTTGGTTGTCCCCTATTCTCCCCAAGTGGTTCTGCCTATTCCACTAGCTTAGAATGTCTTCATAACTTCTCATTTTTGGGGAAAGAGTAAATCAGTATTCTTTCCAAGGCCAGTCCTACAACTATGCCCTTGATCACATCGCTTTGCAACTCCTGTAACTCTTCATCGCATTCATCGTGCTCAGTGCCATCAGTCATCTTACTAAAGCATCTTTTTGGATTGTGTCATTTTCCTACGCAAACACTTCCAGTGGCCATCCTTTGACCACTCAATGGATTCTAAATCTTTGACATGGCATTTAGTGTCTTACATAGTTTACACTAATCCAGCTGTATTTTCCAGAACTATTCTAGAAAGCTTTTTCTTCTACTGCTGTGTATCTGGGCTGTTCAGTTTTCTCTAGCACATGGTATATTTCGTTTGCACATTACTTATGATATGTCTCTGCCTCATTTCTGGTTTTTGAACCGTTTTGAGGACTTAGTTGGCTACTTCTTGCATTGTGCTTTTACTGATTATCATAGGCAAAAGTGATCTTTCTTTCTTCCTCTTCAGCGCTTATTTTGTACTGGTTGTGTCATTTATTCAACAATCATTATTGATTGTGTGCATACTATGTGCTTAACAATGTTCTAAATTGGAGAATAGACAGAGTCCAGAATCTTAGAAGTCTTTGGAAGCCAAGGTAAATAACTGGGATTTTATTACAAATGTAATTAGAGGGTTTTAAAACAGGGTTATGTTATGATTTAATTTACCTTTTAAGTCAACATTGTGACTGCTATGTGGAGAATGGACTATGGTGGACTAGTAGTAGAAGCAGAGATTAGAGGCCTTCATTTTGTATAAGAATTTCTGGAATGGTAGTACTAAAGTAGAGGTGGTGAAGGGACAGCAGGAATAATCAGAGAGCCAGATACTTAAAGTTGATGCAATTTTTGGTGATGAGAAAGTAAAAACTACGACCAAGATGAAGTGGAAGTGGGTCGAGGTTGAGACTGAGGAACCAAGGGACCACAACATTAAATGGATGATCCAAATGGATGGTCATGGAAGTCGTGCTGGATAGGAAGACAGTGAACCAGGTGTTAAAGTCATCAGTGAATGAAGTAGAGTCAACCAGGGACCAGAGAAAGAATGACAGCAGGTGGTAGAGCCTGATGGCATGAACTTCAAAGGAACTGGGATTTTGGGAGGTAGAGGAAGAAGAAATGGTTTGGAAGGAGCAGTGGCAAACAGAGAAAATATTTATACCCTCCAGGTCCTAAGTTAGGTGGGTGTGAAAGGAAAAATAGCCTTCACTTGAGAGGACTACAGAAGAAGCCTGAGGAAATAGCCAGATTTCAGTTAGGGCAAGAAACTAAGGCGACTGTAAGGGAAATTAAGGAATGAACAGAAATCAATATATCTGTATATGTTCCCTAGGAAATTGGGATATAGAAGATTTGCAGTGATTTCTACATGGTGTAGTAGAAAGGCTGGAGGTGGGTTTGCTAAATTGGTTCAGATTGGTAGAATACCCTGTAGAAATGGGATTAAGGTCCAGATGATAATAACCTGGAGAGTGTGGTTAATGCAAAGAACTGAGTAGCATGGTGCCCCTGGGCATTTTATCTTTCCTGTAGCTCCATCTGGTATGGTAGCCATGGGTTGTGTGAAGGGTGAGTAAAGTCTTCCTCAGAGGATTATTCTCTCGTCTACTGCTTCACTAAGATCTGTAAGGGTTTCATCTCTCTGATGCCAGTGATATGACTGGAATTTTCCTCTGGGTCAACCTCAAAAGTTTGTATCTGTACAAGTTTGTAAATGGGCTTTCAAGAAGGCTGAAGCTCCAGGATTAACTTAAGCCTACCTTAGAGCATAATTGTATTACAGGTTGGTATTTAGAACTTCATTTATATATCAATTTGGACTGTTTATTCCTGTCTTCTCATCCCTTCTCCCATCCCTAACCCCTAGTGTGTAAAAATCTAGCACAAATTCTCTGGAATTAGCTGGAAATTTTAGGTTTCCGGGGTAGGGTTTAGACAAATCATTGTAAACAGTCCTATGTTCTAGTCTCTTTTTTTGTGGGCCTACAAATTTTTTTTTTTGAGGAAGATTAGCCCTGAGTTAACATCTGCTGCCAATCCTCCTCTTTTTTTTTTTTTGCCGAGGAAGACTGGCCCTGAGCTAACATCGTGCTCATCTTCCTCCACTTTATATGTGGGACACCTACCACAGCATGGCTTGCCAAGCGGTGCCATGTCTCCAACCTGGAATCCAAACTGGCAAACCCCGGGCTGCTGAAATGGAACGTGGGAACTTAACCACTGCGCCACTGGGCCAGCCCCTACAAATAGTTTTTTAATGTAAACTTGAAACTGACCCATTTTAATCCTGGATAATAGATGGAATCGTGGAGTGCGTGAACAGTCAAGTTGCAAATCACCAGTTATACCAGAGAAAGTTTGCCTGTTAATTCATCTTGGTACAGGAGTGTCAAAATACACATGATATGTAGAATTATATTAAAGTATTAATGTCTTTTAAGGAGTCTCAGAATTGAAAGGGGGAAAGAATTAAATAAATCCTACAGACTTGTTTCTTTCTTGTTATCCACAACTTTTCTTTCTGGTAACTGACTGCCTCTTTGTTTCTTTTGTAGGCCTTGTTATTTAAGGATGGAAGAGGATGTAGACTTTAGAATCAGGTTTAGTTCTTTGTGTTTCATTACTGATCATGTTGGCTTTCGTGGCACTATAAAAAGCTCACCAAGTGACTTCGTTGTTATTGAGATTGATGAACAGGGTCAGTTAGTTAATAAGGCCACTGATGACCCTGTTTACAAGATTAGTAAAGTACAACCTGAGCCAAATAATTTTGCCAAAAAAACAAAGCTCGATCTTCAAAATTTGTCCTTCGAAGAGAGAAGCAACCAAGAAGTCAGTACTTTGGCTGGGTGCTCCGGTGATGACCAAAATCACCAGTCTCGTTCAGAAAAGGAAGATACTGTCAAGGATGGAGCTTCCAAAGGTGAAGAAGGAAAAGTTGATATAATAAGCTCCTTGTTAGACGAAAGAACTAATGAATTACTGAATCAGTTTGCCGGTGACATAAAAGAGAAGTGGAGTTCTAAAACTGAGCTAATTGGACCGTCTCCTGAATTCTCATTAGGCAGAATCCTTGACAAAAACCAGAGGGCTATTTTGCATAGTGCTATTAGGCAGAAATTTCCTTTTTTGGTAACTGTAGGAAAAAACAGTGAAATATTTGTAAAGCCAAATCTTGAGTATAAAGAACTCTGTCACTTGGTATCTGAAGAAGAAGCTTTTGACTTTTTTAAATATTTGGACGCAAAGAAAGAAAATTCCAGATTTACCTTTAAACCTGACACAAACAAAGACCACAGAAAAGCTGTCCACCATTTTGTCAACAAAAAGTTTGGAAACCTTGTGGAAACCAAATCTTTTCCTGGACTGAATTACAATGCTAGTAATCCAAATGTAGTGATAACAGTAAGATTTCGGGAAAAAGTGCACAAACACAGGAAAAGATCTCTTGTTGAATGCCCGGAAGGAAAAGTTATACATACAGGTAATTAATAAATCGTTGCCATTTTCTTGGATAAACTTAGTTAAAATTGTGTGAAAGCTGAATAATTTCAGATGAATTAAATGGACTTGTCCAGAGGAATATTGGAAAAAATATATGGGTCTGTTTTTTAATGGAAGATAAAGCCTTTCAAATTACACTAATTGTAAAAATTAACCTTATTGATGAAAGTGTGGTTGACATAGACTTATAGTTAACATAGTCACAGATGTACATTTGAAGCAGTTATTTTGTGTTTCATAAGTTTTAGCGGAAGTAAATCTTAATTGCATATTTTGAAAGTTAATTAAAATTTAGTATTTGGAGATAAGTGGAATATGTTTGCTGTGCTTGGGAAAGTGAAGAGAATACCTTGTAATCTGAAACAATTGAACTTCACTACCCAAGGTAGGGAACCTGAAAATTTACAGAGAGCACCTTCCTTTGGCTCTGTCAGTCTTTTAGAGAAGAGGTTCTCAAACTTTAGCATGCATTATAATCACCAAAAGGTCTTGTTAAAACTGATTTCTGAGCCCTTTCCTCAGAGTTTCTGATTTAGATGGTTTACAGCTAGGCTTTCACAAATTCCCAGGTCATACTTTTTCTGCTGGCCTGGGGACCACATTTCGAGAATCACTGCTTTAGGGCGTATATTCAATTCCTAAGGTGGGATGGAACTGATGAAATCTCGCTCTGAGGTTTTGCTGACCAGTTTTAATTGGCCCATATCCTACAGGAAGGATGGGAATTGTTTCAAAAGGTTATGTTTTATAAATTTATACAGCAAAGCACTTAAGATAAAACCAGCAACCCAGATTTGCACAGATGTGTATGGCACAGAAACAGGATTGTACTATGTGGGGACTCTGGTGTAAATGAAAAGGGTTTGGACCTTAGAGCTGTGTGTATTTGATTTTACATTATGACTTTAATTCATAAAAAGATTTAAGAACTTCTTAATTTCTTTAAGACTTAGTTTTCACAAATATAAAAATGAAAGGATAATACCATGGGCAAGTTACTTAACAGTTCATAATTTTGGGTTGTATTTTAAAAATGGAATAGTGATAAAGCCTAATTCAGAATGGTAGTCTAAGGATTAAGTGAAATAAGTAATGAAAATGTTTAATATGTAATAGTTACTCAAATGTTAGTGTCGTCTCTCCTGGAAATTTCTGTCTGGTTGTGTGACTGCCTTTTCCATGAGAAAGGTGCTAGCATAGGACATAGGCATGCAATAAATGTTCACAGATGAATCTATTTTGAAGGAAAAACAAAACTAGCTTTACATGGGGAGGGGGAAATTGCTGGTAAACGATTTAGGCAGCTATACATTTTATATTACTTGACGTTCTAACAGTATTAATTTGAGTTAATGAGCCAAAAAATTGTGGAAACTTTTTATATATAATAGTTTATATTAGTTTGACAAAAACTATGAATAATTGGAGGGCTATCTTGAAGGGAGGAATTGAACGTTCGCCAGAGGATAGTATAAAGATGCTGGGATGCCTACAAGTCCAAGAACAAAGAAGAAGACAAAGATAAATTTTGCCTATCCCAGATTTTACTTAGGCCACCCTTTTTTTAGAACCAAAAGAATTCATATAAAAAAAACTTCTCAATAAGTAGACTTGACTGAAAAGGAGAAACTTTAAAAAAAGGTTTATTATTTTTTAATTGTAAAATATACATATAATAAAATTTATCATTTTATCCCTTTTTAAGTGTATAGTTCGACGGCATTCAATACATTTACCTTATTGTGCAGTCATCACCACGATCCTTCTCTAGAACTTTTTCATCTTCTATACCCATTTCAAGCTCTATACCCATTAAAAGAATAACTCCTTTCCACCTTTCCCCAGCACCTGGCATCTACCATTCTGCTTTCTATTTCTACGAATTTAACTACTCTAGGTACTTCATATAGGTGCAATCCACAGTATTCGTCCTTTCGTGAGTGGCTTATTTCACTTAGCGTAAGTCTTCATGGTTCTTCCATATTGTACATGTGTTAGAATTTCCTTCCTTTTTAAGGCTGAATAATATTCCGTTGTCTGTATATAACATATTTTATTTATCCATTCGTCTGCCAATGGACATTCCATCTTTTTGCTATTGTGAATAATGCTGCTTTGAACATGGCTGTAAAAATCTCTCTTCAAGTCCTCCTTTCAGTTCTTTTGGGTATATACCCAGAAGTGGAATTGCTGGATCATTCGGTAATTCTGTGTTTAATTTTTTGAGGAACCACCATACCGTTTTCCTAGTACACTTTTTTGAAGAAAGACTTCTATGAAAGACTTAAGCGTCCAATGGAATTTTCACTTTAGGTATTGTGCTTTCCAGCTCTAAAAGTTTCATTTGGTTCTTTCTTAGGTCTTCGATTTCTTATTATGTTCACCTTTTCCTATAATCTTTGGGCCTATTCTTAACAGGTCTTTAAAGATACTTGTCTGCTAATTCCATCTCTGTCGTTTGTGGGTCTGTTTTTATTGACTGACTTTTATTCGGGTCACATTTTCCTGCTTCTTTGCGTATATAGTAATATTTTTTGGAGGCCAAATACTGTGAATGTTACCTTGTTCAGTGTCTGGATTTTGTTGTCTTCTTTTAATGAGTGTTGAACATTGTTTTGGCAGGTAGGATGTAATGTGCATATGCATTTGAAGCTCTCTTTTGAGTTTTATTAAGGGAGGTTTGGAGTAGGCTTTACTCAAGGGCTGTTACATAGCTCTGCTGTTATAGCTTGATCCTCTCTGGTTTCTACTGAATACCCTTGCTGTTTAAATAGATCTCTCTTCTCTGGCAGTCTCCAGCCTTGTGTAATCTCTGGCAGCTTACAAATGCCTAGTATTTCATTTTCCAGCCTGGTAGGATGTGGTAACCAGCATCCAAATGGCCCCCAGTAATCCTTAACTCCTGGTCTTCCTGTCCTTGTGTAGTCCCCACCTACACTGAATCAGGGCCAGCCTGTTTGACCAGTAGAATATTTCAGAACTGACAGTGAATTACTTCTGAGTGTAGGTCATAGATGGCATTTCATATTACTCACTCTGACAGAAGCAAACCATCACACCTTGAAAACACTCAAGAATCCCTGTGAAGGGAAACTGAAGCCTCCCACCAACAGCCAGCACCAACTTACGGCTGCTGTGAGTGAGACATCTTAGAAGCAGACCCTCTAGCTCAGCTGATGGTCAACTGCAACTTCACAGTAGACCTCAAGCCAGACTGTCTAACGTCTGAATTCCTGATCCACAAAAGCTGTGTGGGGGAGTGTATTAGGGTCCTCAGCCTACCACAACAAAATACTCTATACTGGGTGACTTAAACAACAAAAGTTTATTTTCTCACAGTTCTGGAGACTGGAAGGACCAGATCAAGGTGCTGGCAGGGTTGGTGTCCAGTGAGGGCTTTCCCCCTTGGGTTTCAGACAGCCACCTCCTCACTGTGTGCTCACATGACCTCTTTGTGTGCTCATGGATAGAGAGATTGAGAGAGAGAGTTCTCCTGTGTCTCTTATAAGGACACTAATCTTAGTGAATCAGGGCCCCACTCTTATGACCTCATTTACATTAATTACTTCTTTCAGAGGTCCCATCTTCAAATATAGCTACAGTGGGGTTAGTGCTTTAATTTATGAATTTTGGGGGGGATACAGGCATTCAATCCCTAAGAGATAGTAAATGATTATTGTTGGTTTATGTCACGGGGATTTAGAGTGATTTATTGTGCAGCATTAGATAACTTAGATTTTGGTACCAGAAATGGGTTGCTGCTGTAACAAAAACCTAAAACCTGTGGCAGCAATGCCTCTGGGACCTGTTGGCAGGTAGAAGTTTGAAGGTACTTCAGGGAAGCTGTCAATGAGAGTTTAAAGGAAAATATAACTGGAACCTGAAAGAAAGGGATCTTTATTATGTAGTGGCAGAAAGTTTGGCAACACTGTTACCTGTAAAATGGAAAATAGAAAGTGTATCTAAAGAAGGGGTGCTCTAACTAAAGAGATTTGCAGGCAAAGTTGAAGGTGCCACTTGGATTGTTTTCAGGGCTTATCGTAAAATTCTGAAGGAATGACTGTTAGATATAAAGGGGCCAGGACTTGCTAGGTTCAACAGTAATTTTTCTAAAAAAATAAATTCTTAGCCTCTCCAGTTGGCACATGTTGTTTAAATTAAGAAATGACTTCCAGGCAAAGAGGAAATCATGGCAGGTCAGGGCAACAGGACAACATGTTCTATCAAGGAAATCTAGGGTGTGATTGTAAATCCTTTTTTAAAATTTTAGGAAGATTTAAAGCGGTGTCTCAGAATGGTTCAGACAGACAAAAGGCCTTATGGGCACTTCAAGGGCGTGACTCACGGATCCCCTATGTTAAACAGTAAATCTTCTAGGAATTTCGGGGCATTTTCCTTCAGCAGTTTCAACAGAAGCCTGAAGTAGAAAAGATCCTATCTTGACAAAATTTGAGTGTATCTTTGTCTAATGGAATGAGCCCAAAGAAGACCCACACAATTTTTGAAAGGGTCAAAGACTACAAAATAAAAAGAGGCATTTGGATTCCCAAACTTTAAAAAGCAGAAATTAGGCTGAGAATACTGCTTTGCTATAAACAGGCTATCTTTTATGGAAAAGGAAGGTTCCCTCAGAGGGCAGAACTAATACGTAGAGGTGGAGCCTAGAGCCACAGCAGTCATTCCCAGGTTTTGGTAGGGCTGAATTCTAGTAAAGGAATAACCAACACATACTTGGCCGGATTCAGAATTGCTACTTACCAGTAACTTCTAGGTATTTCCGGTTTTCCCCTAGTTTAGACAGTCTATAGTGCTTGTTCTGTGTGTGTCTCAGCATTGTAAAGTATGTGAAAAGCAAATGTTTCTCTTCATGTCACAGTCCTTCATAGCCTTCATGTCAAGAGAAATTATATTTGAAGATTCTGATTCGAGAAAATGTACCCAGGGAGCCTTATCTATAGCTGGACCTGATTTAGATGAAAACATGCTAGAATTTGAGCTGATGCTTTAATGGAATGAGTCTTTGGGGCCTTGGGAAAGAATAAGTATATTTTGAATGGGACTCGGACATAAAATATTAAAGCTAGAAGATGGATTGTGATTCTCAACACCAAGAAGCTTCTCAATGATCTTCTCCTCCTACTAGTCACACAGAGTGGCCTGTGTGAACAACAGAATATGAAGAAGTGATGGTGTGTGACTTCTAAGGCTAGATCATAAAAAGTATTGTACTTTTTGGGGCTGGCCCCGTGGCCGAGTGATTAAGTTCACGTGCTCCGCTGCAGGCGGCCCAGTGTTTCGTTGGTTCGGATCCTGGGCGCGGACATGGCACTGCTCATCAAGCCACGCTGAGGCGGCGTCCCACGTGCCACAACTAGAAGAATCCACAACGGAGAATATACAACTATGTACCGGGGGGCCGGTTGGGGAGAAAAAGGAAATAATAAAATCTTAAAAAAAAAAAAAAAAAGTATTGTACTTTTTGCCCATGTTTCTTGGATTGCTCACTCTGGGGTAAGCCAGCTGCCACGCTGTGAGGAGACTCAAGCAGCCCTTTGGAGAGCTTTGAATTCCTGACCCATAGAAACTGAGAGAAGTGAACATCGTAAGCCACTAAGGTTTGGGGTGATTTGTTACACAACATTAGTTAAATAATACATAGCATTTAATCCTAGGCATATGCAGATTATTAATCAGCAACAAACTCAAGGGATCACCTGTGGGGATTTCTGGAACTCTCTGCCTAGCTTCCTCTTATCTGGTACTCTGCCCCATGAATTCCAGCCCACACAGCCTTCCTGAACTCCAGCCTCTACCCTCTTAATTCAGCAAGACCACTCTGCTCCACCTGGATTCCTTCTCCCCCTGCTGCGATCCAGAAAGTACCTGTAGACAGAAAACTGCGGTATTTTAGGACTCACCTCGTTTTTTTTCTTTTCTTTCGGATCATGTTTCTATGCTGCCTACTCTCCAGCATCTAAAAACAGGTGTTTCATATATTTTGTCTAGTTTTCTGTTTGTTTATAGTGGGAGGACAATTATTCCAACATGGCTAGAAGTGGAAATCACTAAAATTAAATTTTAAAATTTAGCATAGTTGATTTTCTTTTTAAATACTTCAGTTGTCCGAAGTAATTAAGAAAATGTTATGAATCTTATAAGTTAAACTTAAAAATTTGGTAATCTTTAGTTTTGCTATATGTTTCCATATTGTTTACTATTTCAATGAGATTTCAATGTAAAAGGACAAATTTAAGGGGGCCGGCCCCATGGCACAGTGGTTAGGTTCGCACATTCCGCTTCGGCGGCCCGGGGTTCACTTGTTCAGATCCTGGGTGTGGACATGGCACTGCTTGGTGGCCATGCTGCGGCAGGCATCGCACATATAAAGTAGAGGAAGATGGGCATGGATGTGAGCTCAAGACTAATCTTCCTCAAAAACCAAAAAAAAAAGACAAATTTAAATCAATTAGCTGTTTTTAATTGGAATTACGTAAGTCCTGTTCTCTTAAACATTCCGAATACATAAGACACACATTCGTTAATACAAATACTAAAATCATGGATTTGATTCTGTTAAATATTTCTGTTCTAAATTCTAAATCTTCATGGATAAAAAATGTTTACGCACTAAGGCTAATCAGCAACACACTAATATAATCTCAAACAGTTTGGAGGTTTTTTCTTACTTGGCCTCTCACGTGGCTGAGCTTGTCTAATGACTACTGATTTGCCCAGATTGTCAGGGACAGATCTGACACACTGAACCCTAATTATCAAACACATGAATTTTCACTTAACTAAGGATTGGATTTGTAGCCTTCTTCCTTTATATAGTACACTTTTTTGGTCTACTTTTCAAAGTTTGCAACTTCTAGCCAGGCTGCTGCAATGCTTGATTGAATTTTGCATTTTTTTTCACTCTTAAAATATTTTAATGACTTCTGTCTAGTTCACAGATTTGGTGTACTTGAGGGACTACTATATTTTTCACATTATTCCTAATTGGTTCTCAAACTTTTTGGTGCCAGGGCCCCTGAAGAGTATAGCTCCTATAAATTATTGTGGACTCCAAATGGCTTTTGTGTATGTGGTTATTATCTATTGATATTTGACATTAGCAATTAAAACAAAATTTTAAGACTGAATTCATTTAACATAAGTCTATTACTATTAACATGAGGACATTTTTTATTGAAAAATAACCATATTTTTCAACTAAAAATTAGAAGGATGGCATTGTTATCCAGTTCTACAAATCTTTCTGATACCTGACTCAATAGAAGTTAGCTGGATTCTCATGTCTGTTCCTGTGTTCAATCTGTTGTAGTGTCTTGTTTTGATTGAAGCAAATGAACAAGCTTCAGCCTCACACAGGTATGCAGTAGAAGAGGGAGAACATGATGGGCCCCCTGAAGTGATAGGATCCCGCACGTCTTACAGATAGGAACCTGTTTGATATTTTGGTATTTTGTACTGCTTTGACTGTTTGCCGTACTTCTGTTCCTTCTTCCAGCCCCCGCAGCAGCAGCACTGCTTCCTCAGATTCTTTTCAGGCTCCCAAGAGTGATGCTTCCAAAGCCGGGATTCCGTCTCTCTTCAGCCTGCCACATCCTCCAAAATCGTTTTCAACACTAGAATTCATCATGACCACAGCTGAAATATTTTGAGGTTATAACTTCTTTACATTTTAAAGGGAGCTTTTAATTTCTTTTTATTCAAAACAACTGATATAAACAGCTGCCTTGGAATCAGAGGTTGATATGATAATCCATTCGGTTACGATCCCATGAAACCGTAAGGAACAGGTTGTGATTTAGCACCCAGAATTAACTTGTATGATTCTCCCCTTTTCTGTACTTCTTTTATCAGTTCTTTAAGAATAGCAGAGTCATAATTTAATTCATCACTGCTGTATTAGAAAATTTGGAGAATTCTAGGAAGCTGTTATAGTACAAAAAATAATGACCCTAGTGGTAAAAAATTTTTAGGAAATAATAGTGCTTGAATATTCTTCAGAAATTATAGTTGTTTATACTTTGACAATTCTTAAATGTGTAAGTAAAAATATATTTTTCTTGTAAAAATTAGAACATTGAGAATGTACAACAATGCATTTCAGAGTTTTTAAAGTTTCACATAAGTGATATATACTGAATATTTTTGAAACTTGCTATTATCATGTTTTTAGAGATTATGTGTTTATATAGAGATATAAAGAACATATGGATCAACCCTATTCTTTTAAGCAATTACATGATATTCTAAAGTATGGATATTACAAGCTCTTATTTATATATTTCATATATTCATAGATAATTACATTTCACATCCTTCTACTTACTGGGTCGTGTTTCTGATTAATGTTCTTTTTTCTTGGAGCACTCTTCAGAGAGGCCCTTGTAGCTGCTGATGACAATTACAGCAGTTGAACAAAATTTAAATTATTCTCCAGAAATAGTTGAATTTCCTTTTCACGATTTAAGGGGAGAGGGCAGTGCTTCAAAATATCTTATATGTAAATATGGTGAACTGAGGATTGCAGTATTCTTTTTTTTTTCTTGAGGAAGATTAGCCCTGAGCTAAGATCTGTTGCCAAATCCTCCTCTTTTTGCTGAGGAAGACTGGCCCTGAGCTAACATCCATGCCCATCTTCCTCTACTTTATATGTGGGATGCCTACCACAGCATGGCTTGCCAAGCGGTGCCATGTCTGCACCTGGGATCCTAACCAGTGAACCCCAGGCCGCTGAAGTGGAACATGTGCACTTAACTGCTGTCCCACGGGGCCAGGCACTGCAGTGTTTTGATATTGTCAATTCTGGCTGGTTATATAGGCCAACACATGGTTTCCTTTATTTTTTTTTTTGTGGTAGTTGTTACTAGGCTTATTTCTCCTCTCCCTCCACAATCTCACTCCTACCATATCATCTAGTAGACGTTTTAAGCACCTACCATGAAGCAAGCACTGTTTTATTTACTGGCTTACTGACCTGGAACTCCCAGTCAATGGAGTGGACAAACATGAAGAGAGAAACTTATAATACATGGTGTTAAGTGTCATGACATTGGTGATGACAACTTGTGGAGACACACAGGATCAAGTAATCAGCTTGTGGATTTCATTTATTTTTCATTCACTCAACACATATTTGAATACTTATTATATGTTAGGCTAAAGATATAACGGTCAGTAAGAGAGACATGATCCCTGCTTTGGGAGCATTCAGTCCTGGGAACCTGGAAAGAATTTGAGGGAGAACTGCTGCTGCTGGATCATGAAGAATGAGGAGAAGTAAGGAAGTAATAAAGGGAACACATGGTTTAGAGGAACTCAAATGTGCAGAAGTATAAAGCTGTGGAAGGCTCTAGTCCATCCAAGGATTATGAGAAGTTCTCTTTAGATTATAGGATATATGAATGGATGTGGCACACGACGAAAATGGAAAGGAAGATTGGGGCCAGATATGAATGCCAAATTAAGGAATTGGATTTTTTTTTCCTATAAGACTTTAATGAGCCAACTAGTATTTTTAAAATGACAACGGATATCTGACACTGATTTTGTGTTTTGATTCAAAAATACTCATTTAAATTAATGATTTGATTCATTATATTAGTGTGCTAAGAATGTAATTGATGTATGGTACCTACATTTTTTGTAATCTGGGATTATTTTTGTTTCAGCCTTTACCCTACGAAAAGAAAACCTGGAAATGTTTGAAGCAGTTGGTTTTTTAGCTATCAAACTGGGTGTGATTCCTTCGGATTTTAGTTACGCAGGACTTAAAGACAAGAAAGCCATCACCTATCAAGCAATGGTGGTTAGAAAAGTGACTCCAGAGAGGTAATAAGACATTACTTTGCAAGACAGAACTTTACTTTCTTGTTGCATCAAATAAATAAATGTGAGATTAAAAACTCAGAATAATCCTGGGAACATATTAACTTACTGTCAATATTATTTAATTGATTATGGGCTTACTGAACAGCATATTCTGCATTAATAATATAATTATCATCTAAGTAGAGTTATGTCTTAAATTTATGTTGAAAATATAGGGAGTTTTAGGATAGAAACTTTGAGAAGTGGCAGATTTTAAATGCTCTAAATTGTTTCTAAACATCCTATTCTATATTCAAATATGTGTTCATATTCAGGACTATATCTTACAAATCTTTTATTTCTAATTACTAGAATACTTTTATACTTTTATTGGCATGGTTCCTTACATTTAAGAATAAATCTTTGTTAAATAGAATGTAAAGCACTCAAATTTAGCCTGCCTTCAGCTTAATTGAATTTTAAAAATATTTTTTGTAATTGTAAAAGAAATACATGTTCATTGTAGATTTAGAAAATAGAAAAAAGTATAAAAAAGAAATTAAAATTCATTAATTTCATTACTCAGAAACAATCACAATAATATTTTGATCTATTTCTCTCCAGAATTTTTTCAGACTATACTATATACACGTCACACAAAGACATTTATTATATATGTGAAAATCATACTGTATATACGGTTTATATTTTACTTATGAAAATAAAATAATTTATATTGTTTTATGAAAATTTGTGTAATGAAATATTTCAAAATCATCTCCATTATGTAGACTAATTTGCTTAACATTCCCTTGGTTTTGGATATAGAAATTCATTCCATTGTTTCACTGTAATTATGTAATACTGTGGTTATTATTATTGTACTTAAATCTGTGCCTTGTGGATGCTTTCTTTAAGATAAACTTCAAAAAGTTGAATCATTAGGCCAAAATTCAACCTAATTTGATGTAATATTGATATATTAACCCTTAGTCATCAGATGTTTAAGTATATTCTATTTGCTGGTAGACACTTCTAGGCTCTTCAATGAGGGATGAAAAAACAATGTATATGATTTTGTCTTAGTGCTCAAGAAGTGCAGTATAGGTAAGAGAGAAGGACTTTAGATGTTAAAAGATATTCAGATGTTAAAGGCTAATTTTTAACTACCAAAGACAAAAGATATTATTAATTCCTAGGAGGAGAGACTACTTTGATTTGGCTTATGGGTATGGGATTTTAATTACCTTTCAAATAATAGTAATATTTTAGCCAATGCAGAAAATCTGAAGATATTTTTAGAGGAACAGTAAGCTAAACAGTCTGCCTAATAAAACAGTTCCTATAAGGAACTACAGAAAATAGGAATGTAAAGAAAAATTTGCATCAGTTCTTAGAGGATCTTAAAAGTAAGGCTAAGATAATTGGAATCTATTGTTTAGATGTTGGGGAAGAATTGAAAATTTGAGTAAAGAAGTGTTCAGAGCAGGATTTTAGGAGAATCCTCTGGTGCTAGTGGTCTTTCTTGGTAATGTTGGGCAAAGAGGGAAGGAGCAAAGTCTAAGGACAGGAGGAACAGAAGAACAGTTAAGAGGTTCTATCACTCGAACTGAGGAGAGGTCAGGAGGCCTACGTAGATAGAGTGATAGTATTAGGAATATATGTTCAAGGTCTTAAAGTTACTCTTAATATAATCCTATTATAATGAGTTTTTAGTGCGCATTTGTTGAAATAACATTAACTTTGGAATATTCCAAAAAAATTTTGTTTTAGTATTCTGATATAAGTGGTTGCCTGACGACTGGCATTTAAACCTTATACTAACTCTTCAAATGTAAGATTTAACTCAGTCTGTATGATTTATCATTTATAGGTTGAAAAACATTGAAAAAGAAATTGAAAAGAAAAGAATGAATGTGTTTAATATTCACTCTGTGGAAGATTCCCTTAGACTTGGTCAGCTTAAAGGAAATCACTTTGATATTGTCATCAGAAATTTAAAAAACCAAATAAATGATTCTGCAAACCTGAAAGAGAGAATTTTGGAAGCAATAGAAAATGTTAAGGTAAGAAAACTCAACTTTTAAAATAAAGTATTACAGGAAAATCATTATAGTCCATCTTTTACATTGAGACAAGAAGGGAAACTTCTTTTGTACCTTTTCTTGTTATGTGCGTATATAATTATTTTTAAAAATAAGATGTAGGACCATTTGGCTCATTTTTTATTTTCTTAGTGCATTTTTGTATTAGAAGAACAAAATTTTATGGTGATTAAAAAAATATAAAAGAGTTCCCCAGAGAAGGGGAAAAATAAGAAGAAAAATTTTTAGCATCCATCCTATAAAGTAGTATTTTAGGCAAAGGGTTTTAATTTTTTTTGGAAATTTTCTTCAGTATGTAATTCTTTTCAGAAATCTTTGGTAAATAGTTACATTACTTTTCAGAATTATACATGATCTTTTTTCTTTTCAATTTGATTTTGAATTTTTTTCAACATATACAAATGACAAATCATATGCATTTTATTATGTCTTGCAGTGGAAAATTACTTAATGTAAGTTTTAAAATATTTACCAGGCATCTAAATATGCACGTACAACTATAGCCTTCAGTCTGATCATCTAGACTATAGGTCAGCAAACTTTTTTCTGTAAAGGGCCAGATAATAAATATTTTGGGCTTTGTAGCCATATCGTTTCTGCTGCAACCACTCTGCTGCTGTTGGGAGGGAGCAGCCATAGCCAATACAGGAATGAGCATGGCCATGTTCCAGTAAAACTTTATTTACCAAAGCAGGTGTCTCGCCACATTTGACTTGTGGGCCGTTAGTAGTTTGCCAGCCCTGATCTAGATGAGTAATTCTCAACCTGGGTGCTTTTAGCAAGTCTCGGCAGTCAATCTCTACTCCCAAACCAATTGAATGAGAACATCTGGGGATGCAGCTTAGGGATTAGTATTTTTTAAAAACTCCCTAAGTGATTCTGCTCTACAGCCAATGTTGAGAAACGCTGACTTAAGTTTGTGGCCACAAAGAAGTTTTTACACAATTTTATGCCTCTTCGGAAGGAAAGCAAACAAACAGAAACTGGTTTTTAATCAGTATCTTCCAACTAAAGATTTTTTTAGATCTGGCACATTTACCTGTGTATAGGCATTCTCTGATTGTATATTCTTTCTATAGTTTTTTTTTCCTTTTTGTTCTAGACTCATCTAAAATTCTTTTTTTTCCCTGAAAAACTATTATTAAAAAGATATCCCTGAAAAAGGGGAGAGGGTTTTTCTAAACTCTGATAGCATTTATTGCCTTTTATTTGGTACTTATGGATATACAACTGCCCATTATAAAATCCCCAGTAGGAATAATCTTAGTTTTTGCCAACTTTCCTTTAGTTCTCATGATAAGCGAAGGGAGTTGAGAAGCCCTTTTCGAAAGTAAGTCTTTGAAGTTTTGTTTTAGAGGGTTATAGCTCTGCTTGCTATAAACCTTTTGTAATATCCAACCCCAAGTAATTTGAAAGGGTACTTAAAACTCTTCTGGTTAGTGTAGTATATTGTCTGATGTTATTTTTCCAAACTGTAAATAATTAAAAATATTTGAGTATGAGATTTAATATAGGGAGTACTTATTCTATCTGCAATTGAGTTTTGTGAATGACTTGAGGTAAGGATGCAGTTCCTTTTGTACCATGTTGATAACATATTGACTTAGCATCTTTTATTGAATAGTTTTGGAGTCGATGCTCAATAGTAATTGTTGAATGAATAAATGTATACGCCCTCCTAAAGTGACGTGGAAGAGTATTTATCTTTCAAGAAACCGTCTGGGCCTGGTGTTGTGTTTGTGAGAACATGTTTAAATGCTGACCAATGTCTTTCATGGTTGCAGTGGAAAATTCGATTTTCTGTTCCTGCTGGAGTGACACCATGCCATTGTCTTGGCCCAGACTTTCAGAAACTGAGATAACTAGAAAACGAACTGTTAAATATAAAGGAGCCAGGACTTGCTGGGTTTGAAAATAATTCTGTTTCTTATTCCCAGCAACTCCATACAGCAGAAGAGTCTCAAAATCAGAAAAAGCTTCAGGGGAAAGATCAGATCCAGTACTTGGTAACCAATCCATCTCAGTTTTCCCAGAACTTTCCTGGTTTTAGCACGGAAAACCCACATCCCAGAAAACCCCTCAGTAATGTGAATGAAAAGTTGACATATTTTTTTAAGCCTTTTCACTCATCTTATTTTCAAACTTTTAATCACTTATTCTTCTCCTTTCTCTTCTCTAACTGTGTAGCATTTCTCAGACCATTTAGTCCCAGTGTGTACATTACTGATTATAGAATTATTTTATTAAAATAAATATGAAGAGAAAGACTTGATTTCATCTTCTCACACAATGATTGTATTTATTTGTCTTAATTCGGGGCTATAACAGAGAACCATAAACTTTTAAACAACAGAAAATTTTTTCTTCTAGTTCTGGAGACTGAAAGCCTGAGATCAGGGTGCCAACATGGTCTTCGTATTGTATTCTCATGTGGCAGAAAGACAGTAAGCTAGCTCCATGGCCTTTTCTTATAAGGGCACTAATCCCATTCATGAGGGTTCTACCCTCATGACCTAATTACCTCCCCACATCGCTGCCCCCATTATCATTATATTGGAGGCTAGGATTTCAACGTATGAATTTTGGGGGTACACAGGTATAACAGTATACTTTTAATTAATTGATTTTTTGTCTTTTATAGAGTAAAGGGTTTGTGAATTACTATGGACCACAGAGATTTGGGATGGGAAGGAAAGTTCACACAGACCAAATTGGACTGGCTTTGCTGAAGAGTGAAATGGTATGGATCCTTAAAAAATATGATCTTCTCTGTTCATCAGTTATACTTACTACATAAGCCAGCTCCTTGCTTTCTTAGCTCAGCATATAAATGCGTATATATACATTCATACATATACCATGTACTACATCATTGAACATTTACTGAGCAGCCTCTGTATTCTTGGTATCACATTATAAGAAAGTAAACTACATGCGATCTCCATGTGTTTAATACTTGTTTGAGGCTTGACGGGGAATTGACCAACACTCACCAAATTCTTAGTGAACTAAATAGAAGATTTGAGAATCCTGGTAACAGATTGCATTCCAGAAGTCCCGTATGAGATCAGATAAAAGATAGGAATTCACCCAAAGCCAGAGACCAAAAATGGGAACAGCAAATTTGAATGAAGATCTAGTTTTAGATGAAACTAAAAATGTATGTTACAAATAAGAAGCTGCATTTGCCCAATTATTAAAATTATATATATAATTACATATTATACATACAGACATATTTTTGCACTGGATGGAGTGTACATAATAGTGAAAAGTACAAAACTATAAAAATTATATATTTGAGCAAATGCTAGATTATTCATGTAATAGTATCATGCTCACTCGTTTCTGTGCTATGTTTTCTTGAGTAAAAGAGAAAGGAAGAGCAAAAGCACTTGTGAGAAGCATTGTGCATGCCAGCATCATCTTACACATGGAAACAACATTGAGAGCTGATGATATAGACCGCATCTGCGAATTTGTAGTTCTGGGCTTAACATTTCAAGAGATATTTTAGCAAATGGAATATAACTGATATGATAAAGGGTCTAGAAACCGTGTTGATGAGAAATGATTAGTTAAACAATGTTTCTTCAGTCTAGAAAATGTCCTAGAAGAGGAAGTAAGTGTATAAAATATTTAAAATTTTGTCACATGGAAGAGGAATGTAGTAGTTTGGGATCTGCAGAATGCAGCATGTGTTCTACTTGAGTTCCACCATTTGTCAAATATGTCATATAACCTATGGGGCAGCTTACTTCACTTTTCCAAGCATTGGTTTCCTTATCTGTAAAATGGAGATGACATATATTTTACAAGATTTTTGTAAGAATTAAATGAAATAACTTTTGTGAAAGCACCTAGCATAGTGTCAGGCCCACAGAGATAAGTGATCAAAACTATTATTAGACTGTTAATTCTCTGGTTTTACAAGGGTAGAAATTCAAGGGGCCGAGTTTTAGCCTACTGTAAAAAAGACTTTTTTCTAACAATTGTCCAAAGGAATGGGCTTCTCGCCTCCACCTCTCAAAAACTGGAAATTTCTGTTTCTCATAGCATTCAAACAAAAATTGGATGGCTACCCTCTCACCTCTTTCAAAATTCACATTCCATGCTCCTAAATGTTTTTTTTTAACTTTTCTAGAATATCAATCATCAGTTATTGCTGTGGAACAAATTACCGCAAAACTCAGTGGCTCAAAACAGCAAGCATTTATTATCACACTGTTTCTGAGGGTCAGGAGTCTAGGAGCAGCTTAGCTGGCGTTTGTGCATCAGCGTCTCTCACGCGTTTGCAGTCACCCTATCAGCCAGGTCTTTGAAGACTTGACTCGGCTCGGAGAACCTGCTTCCAAGCTCACTCTCATGGTTGCTGGCAGGAGGCTTTAGTTTCGTTCCATAGGGCTACTCATGGCATGACTTCCCCTGGAGAGAGGAGTCCAAGAGCACCAAAGAGTGAGAGAGAGACCACAACAGAAATCACAGTGTCTTTTATAACTTCATCTCGGAAGTGACATACCTTCACTTCTGCTGTATTCTACTGGTCACACAGACCAATCCTGACTGTGGGGGAGAGGACTGCACCAGGCATGCGTACCAGGTGGTGGAGGTCACTGGGGGTCTTAGAGGCTGGCCCCCGTAGCTAGAGAGGCATAGTTTTGTCCTTTGCTTAAAGCACTCCCTCCCTAGCATTTATGTTCCTTATTTCTCAATTTAAATTCTCATCCCACTCCCCGAGAAAAAGTGTATTCCCCTTATCTTGTGAACCTGCAGCTTCCTGGACTCCCCATCTTAAGTTTTATTGTATTTTATTCTTCTTGCTTGTTTAATCTTTTCCAGTAAACAGAGACCATGTCTCTTGCTCATCACTCTATCCCGAGTACACTGTGCAGTGCCTAGCACATGGCAGATGCTTAATAATTGTTTGATGAATTAGCTTTTTAAATATTTGTTTGAATGAATAAATACTATAAAAGAAGTCTGAGTGGGAGGTTAGTCTGAGTGAACTATCTTAAGATCCTTTCCTACTCTAAGACACATATTTAGAAATAAATCACAGTGTTGGAGACAGTGATAAAATACAGGAACTAGTAGATACCATTTCTTTTTAAAGGAACATCTTTTAATCTTTTAGATTTTAAAAGAAAATATTAAAGTTAGCATTTTTTTTTTAAAGATTTTGGCAATTATTTTTAAGACTAAAGAATTCTGAGACTTGAGGATGTGAATGAAATTAGTGGCTTGCCATTCCCCTCTTCTTGTTTCTTCCCTTGTTTTTGCTCTGTACACTGGTTAAGTCTGAGATTTATGTCATTACTTCACACTTGTGTTTATACCTCCATGGTAGAGGCAAAAAATGACAGAAGAATGATGGAAGTGATGGGGGGGCACTTTTTCCAGTTCATAATATTTAAACCTGTGTATAAGGTTGCTTTGTACAGAAGGTTTATTCCTAAATTTAACATTGACTGTTTAATTTTTTTTTTTTTTTGAGGAAGATTAGCCCTGAGCTAACATCCACTGCCAATCTTCCTTTTTTTGCTGAGGAAGACTGACCATGAGCTAACATCCATGCCCATCTTCCTCTACTTTATATGTGGGACGCCTGCCACAGCATGGCCTTCTGAGCGGTGCCATGTCTGCACCTGGGATCCGAACCGGCAAACCCCAGGCCGCTGAATCGGAACATGAGCACTTAACCGCTGCACTACCAGACTGGCCCAACTGTTTAATTTTTGACAGTTTAAAAATAAAATTGCAGGGCTGGCCCCGTGGCCGAGTGGTTAAGTTCGTGCCCTCCACTTCGGCGGCCCAGGGTTTCGCTAGTTCAGATCCTGGGTGCGGACATGGCACCGCTCATCAGGCCACCTTGAAGCAGCATCCCACATGCCCCAACTAGAAGGACCCACAACTAAGATACACAACTATTCATTGCGGGGATTAGTGGAGAAAAAGCAGGGAAAAAAAAAAAGATTGGCAACAGTTGTTAGCTCAGGTGCCAATCTTTAAAATAAATAAATAGATAAAATAAAATTGCATCTTCAGGTATCATTTGTTAAATCCATATCCTTTTAAGATACCTAAGAATTTGTATCTTTTTTTAAAAAGTAAGTAGTTTGTCATTTTTATTTAACATGTTTGTTTGCTTGATTTTTAAAGGTGAAGGCTGTAAAATTATTTCTTACACCAGAAGATTTGGATAATCCTGTAAATAGAGCAAAGAAATATTTTCTTCAGACTGGTATTTAAAAGTTTCTTTATCCCGTACACAGCCATACAGATACACAATATAAATGTTATGTCAGCAGGAGGGCATTCATTGCAACATAAATGTGATAAGGAACAGATTGTAACATGTTGTATATTTAATCATATCATTACATGCCCTAGGCACTCCCATTTTTGGCCAGATCTCCAGGACTTTCATCTGTTCTAACCCTTCCTTGGGAGTAGGAGTGAGGGGAGAGATGGTTTCTTAGTTTTTCTTGGCCTAAACTCTGAGGAGATAGGAGTTCCCAGTTCTAAACTAGTACTGATGGAAGTATAATTCACTACAACTAGAGGAGGCTGAAAAATAAATAAAAGTACGTTTGCTATATCTGATACTTTGTGCCTTGTTTTTGGTTTAGTTGCTGTTCAGCCCTGACTGTTGATTTTGAAAACTTTAGGCCAATATGATAATATACATTTAGAATGCTTAATGGGAAGCACTAAAGAAAAGTGTTTATGAGTGTGGGTTCTAGAGTCAGTCTCCAAGGGTTTCACTCTCAGCTTTGGTACTTTCCAACTGTACGGTCTTCTGCTAATAAGTTAGCCTCATTGTTTTAGTTTCTTCATCTGTAAATTGAAGCTCATAATGCTATCTGAAAGACTCGTACGAGGTTTAAATAAGATAACAGATACAATGCTTTTAAAATAGTAGCTGGCACATACTAAATACTGAATAAATATTAGTTGTATTTAAATAATAATAACAGCAAGCATGTTGTTTTAGATTCATTCAAATATATGACTACGTATATATGTGCATAGCCAGCGCTTGTGGTGTAGTGTTTAAGATTCGGGGCTCTCACCACCACAGCCTGAGTTCGTTCCCAGTCAGGGAACCACACCACCCATCTGTCGGTTGTCATACTATGGCAGCCACATGTTGCTGTGATGCTGAAAGCTTTGCCACCGGTATTTCAGATACCAGCAGAGCCACCCATGAGGAACAGGTTTCAGCAGAGCTTCCAGACTAAGATAGACTAGGAAGAAGGAGCTGGACACCCATTTCCAAAAAAACTGGCCATGAAAACCCTATGAATAGCGGTGGGGCATTGTCTGATATGGTGGTGCCAGAGGGTGAGAGGATGGCGCAAAAAGACGAGGCAGGGTTCCCTTCTGCTGTACAGACAGAGTCACTAGAAGTCAGAACTGACTGATGACGCTAACAACAGCTATCTGCATACTGAATTTCACTTCCATTGAATTAAAGGACATCAGTTTTCAAACATCTTCATTCATTATTTTTATTTATGTACATTTTACATATATGTAATTATTCATAGGAAAGAAATATTTTTATGCTTTCCCACAATCTGTAAACAGTGTGGGCATTTCAAATTGTTATCAGTAATCTGAGTAATACTAGAGAAAGTTTAAAGTGACTTATTTGTTTGTATCTACTGTAGAGTCCTGAGAAGATAATTTCTTATCGCAATGATTCTTAAACTTTAGTGTCCATAAGAAACCTGATGCATTTATCAAAAGGCCGATTGCAAGGCCCTGAGTAGGCATCTTTGTGATGGAGTCCAGTAATCTTAATTTTAAAAAGCATCTCACTGGCAAGACCTAATAGTATACTTGAAGGATCCAACCTTTCTTATTCAAAAAATTCTATGTGAATGTCCATAATAGCTCTTTAAACATCTATAGGCTCAGAGGGTTGTTTTTCTTTTTTGAAAAGTCCTCTGAATAACTGCGAATTAGTTTATCACCATTTTGAAGTAGAAATTACTAATGTTGTGCTTTTTGCTATTCTTTTCTAAAGCAGAGAAAGTGAATGGACCATGTGATTAATGATCTATATTAGAAAAAACAAGCAAACTCTACAAGTGTAGCTAGGTTTACAGTTGATGCTGAGCATCATCTTCATATTCAGGTTTACAAGATAGTACAGTTCATTGCTTCTTGTTTAGAGATTATAGTAAAGGTCTTTATAACTGGCTTTTTAAATAAGAGTCGTTGACTCACTGATTTTCTCTATATTTCAGAGGATGCTAAAGGCACACTTTCTTTGATGCCTGAATTAAAAGTTCGGGAGAGAGCATTGCTGGAGTCATTGCATCGCTTTGGCGTGACAGAGGAGGGTTGCATCCAGGCCTGGTTCTCTTTACCCCATTCTATGCGTATATTCTATGTCCATGCATATAGCAGCAAAATTTGGAATGAAGCCGTGTCTTACAGACTTACAACCTATGGATCAAGAGTAGTGGAGGGTGATTTGGTTTGTTTGGATGAAGATGTTAATGACGAGCATTTCCCAAATAGTAAAGTAAGTATCATTTCATCAGTTAGTTTTCCAAGAGTAGTGACCACACCAGGAACGCTAATTTTCAGAAGCTCTTATTTTGGAAATAATTTAAAAGTAAACACATGCTTTTTATTTATTTATTTATTTTTACTTTTATTTGCTCATCTCCTGCTTCTACTCTGCTGTCAGCTGAGGCTTAACACATGTTAGTAAATCGAAAAGTAACAATAGTGGTATGAAGTGAAAGGTACAAAGATGGTAAACCTTCCTTTTTTTTTTTCAGGGAAAAATATCATATAAATGTAATTTAAAATAGCTACAAAATACGTAAGAAAGAACAATGGCTGCAAAATGTATTTGGCCTTTCTGAAAAGAATTAGTAATAGCTTCTATCTTTTGTCTTTTTTTTCTTTTTTTTAAATTAATTAATTATTTTGGGGTGTACATCATAATAGATTTCAAATTCTGTGTAGATTACATCATGTTCACCACCCGAAAACTAATTATAGTCCATCCCTTCACATGTGAGCCTAATCACCCCTTTTGCCCACCCCCCTCCCCCCTTCCCCTATGATAACCACCAATCCAATCTCCAATGCTATGTGTTTGTTTGTCGTGGTTTTTATCTTCTGCTTATGAGTGAGATCATACGGTATTTGACTTTCTCCCTCTGACTTATTTCACTCAGCGTAATACCCTCAAGGTCCATCCATGTTGTCACAAATGCCGGATTTCATCATTTCTTATGAATGAGTAGTAGTCCATCGTGTGTAAATACCACATCTTCTTTATCCATTCGTCCCTTGATGGGCACATACACACTCTTTAAAAAATTATACACGTAATGCACAAAACAGTGGATTTTATTCTATTAGTTAACACCGAGAAGAGAAAGGAGGGACTTAAAATTTGAAAAGGAAAAAGAATAAAACTTTTATAATAATGGTATATGGGGCATGTAATGTGGTTGGTGTATGTTTCCTTTATATAAGTATGATTTCACAACTTGCTTTTTTCCTCTTAACAGTATCTTAGAGGCATTTATATGAATGAAATTAAAATTTATATTACAAAAGTTGATCCTTCAATTTCCTCCCTATCCACCTAATATTTTTCTAGTGTTTTAGTCTCTGTGGGTTTGAACCAAATAATGAAATTGAATTCCATAAATTATGCAAGGAAATTCATTTTACAGTATTGTAACGCAAAAAGAACAAACTATTATTCTCCAACGTTATCTTAAGTCAATCTCACAAATATGTTTTAAAAATTAGAGGAAGAGATTTGAGTAGTGCTTTCATATACAACATGATGAAGTCATTGAATTTTAGAGGAGAAGAGGATTTTAGAGACCCACTTTTCTAACTCCTATTTTATGGAAATGAAAATTGAGACCCACATTGGAGAGGAAACAGATTAAGTGACACAGGTAGCAGAATTAAAAAGACCCAGTTGTCTGACTCCTGACCCAAACTGCTCTCCACTAGAGAAATCATGGAGTATGGAAAAGGTGTGAACATCTAGAGATGGAACATGGCCCAGTTTTTCAAAAGTGGAGAAAAATAGACTCTGAAATGTGCATAAAGGAAGCTTTATCTAATTAATCACAGAGTTCTAGATGTATAAATTGAGGGTTTTTTGGTTTCAAGTAATGGAAACCTTTATCTCAGACTAACTTAAGGAAAAGCAGACAGCAGTTTGTTGGCCTTTGTAACTGAAAGTCTGTGATCCATTCGGGCACAGCCGTTTCCAGGGGCTTATGCAGTGTCCGACATCATCCATCTCATTTTCTTCATCTTTCAGCTCTGCTTTCTTCTGTGTTAGATCTCTTCTTAGTCTGGCTTATTCATTTGCTGGCAAGATGGTTATTAGCAGCTCCAAGCGTATTTCTCACAACTTCTGCAGAAGAGAGGGCTTTTCTTTCCCAAAAGTTTCAACGAAAGCCATGGAATTGAGTCTCAGTGGCTAGAACTGGCTTGACTTGTGTCACATGTCCTCACACCAATTACTGTGGACTGGAGTATATGATTGGCTAAGCCTGTGTTCCAAGGATTCCTTCCTGGAACTATCCCACCCAGACCACATTTGAGAACTGGAAGCTCCCTGGAAAATGGGGGGCTACTCCCGGAAAAGAGGGAGTGCAGCCAGAACAACGTATGTCTGCTTTACTATTTCATTAAATGGATGGCTTATGAATATTTAGACAAGAAAGGGATCACTAGGAGCATAAATCACTAAGAATGGTCGTTTGACTGAGACAGACTTTGAAACTGTGTAAAGAGAAATCTAGCAGCATCGTAGGTTTTATTTTATCTCATGTGAATGGAAGAAGAGATGTCAGTGATCCTCTTTAATAAATAATGGAAAATCACAAGTCTTTTTTAACACTTCTAGAAAATATATATCCATTTAAATATTGCCTGGGCAACACATTATTTAGTAAGTCAGCCATTTCTAATTCAAATTTTCAGGACTTAGAGGTTACTTTGACAAGATATAGCAATAATCTCTGAAATAATACGTTTTATCAGACTTCTTTGTTCAAAATAACATTTGCAAGGACAGCTTTGTGATCAGAATTGTATCTATTTTTCTTTTTGGAGCTATAGGAGAAAAAAACATTTTCTCCTTCATATCTTGCAGTTTTCTTTTATTAGCAACAAAAAATGTCTTTATATATTTTAAGACCAATCAATACTTTATTAGTTAGCACTGAGAAAAGCAAAGGCAGGCCTTAGAGGCTCAAAACATAAAATATGAAAAGGAGAAAGGCAGAATGAGATTTCTAATAAATAGTAAATAGGGCATGTAATGTTGTGTTTCTACAGTTAAAAATTATAGGAAACTAATCTGATTCCCTTTTTGAGAGGATTACTAGGCTAGCAGGTGTATCTTTCTTTCAAGTCACTTGGTAGATTCTCGTATAATTTTTTTGTGAGCAAGATAGAGAAAAGTGAGTTAGACAATTAAAAAGTTAGGTGAATTTGGGGAGCAGCCATACAGCAAAAGCATGTTTGTTGATTAATTCATAGATATCAGCCTGGAGGAAGTTCCCTAAAGACAAAACATAGTCTTCTGAACTTGACCATGTTTGTTCAGTATTTTCATAAATTACAGTGTTGTAGCTATGCTTATGAATTTATACAAGATAGAAAACTGGAAGTGATGATGCAAAAGAGATCATAGTCCCGTATATTTTGATCAGATTACATATAGAGCTTTATATCTATTTCTATGTGCAGCAGTGAAAAGGGGTATTTACCTGTAAACAAACAAATAAACCCCAAATGAGAAACAAAAAAAGGGTGGACATTATTGATAAGCATGAGGAGAACTGAGGGGAAAACAAGCAGATTTAGAGGCGGTCTAGCCACCATATTATATGATGAATACTTTGAGAGGATGGTAATGCTATTTATCCTTGTGGAATGATGACGGCTGCTTTTATTCTTCAGCTTTCATGTGCAAGAGAAGTAAGAATTATTTATTCTGTGGTGTCCCAGAGCAACATTTCTCAAACTTAATTACCATGCCCTTCTTTATCTTTCCTTCTACAAGTGGCACCTATTACTGTTCTATGAAGAACGTTTTGAGAAACACCACTTCTCATAGAATATTATGAAACTTTTGAGGATGGGGGGTGGTTTCGCAGAAGCAGGTTTTTGAGTCAGCATAATAAAGAACAACTTTGTAATTTAGAAGAAGATTGTTGGTGATTGAGGTGGAAGTATTGCCTTAGTGTGTTAAGCTGCCCACCGTTCTCCGCGTGTGTCAACTTCAGTGATCAGTGGTTAAAGCCGGAAGAATCATTGTAACTTTTACCTTAGTTTACTTTGCTAGAAACAAGTGGTGAAGAGATCTTGTTTGGATTTATGTATATTCAGCGTAGGAGTCAATTTATACATAACAGAGTTAGGGAAATTGAAGGAATTTGAAACATTTGGGAATCATGCATATTCTCATGTTTTTACAAAATAGGTTCATCTAGTAACTGAAGAAGAGGAATCAGCTAATTCATATGCAATACATCAGGTAAATTTGCTTAAAAATTAGGATCACTTAGATCTAAATGTAGACATTATGCCTCAAAGACAAAATGTTAACCAGTCCCCCCTCTTTTTTTTTCCCCCCACTTTTTAATTCAGGTATAATTTATGTACAATAAAATTCACTTTTCTTAGTTTATAGTTCTATGAATTTTGATAAATGTATATAGTCATATGACCACCACAAAAATCAAGATAAAGGACAGTTTCATCTTTCCCCTCAGTTTCCCTTCCCCCTTTGTAGTCAGCCCCCCAGCCCCAGGCCCTGGCAACGACTCGTTTATTTCCTGTCCCTGTGGTTTTGCCTTTGAAAGAATGTCATATAAATGGAATCATATAGTATATGGCCTTTTGTGTCTGGCTTCCAATTAGCATAACGAATTTGAAATTCATTCATGTTGTGTATATTTGAGTTTTTACGTTGTTCTTTTTCTGACCACCTTTTGGTACTGTTCAAGAAAAAAGTCTAGAACTCATCAGCGAAGGAGGAAAAGCCCACAAAATGTTTACGCATAAGCAGCTGAGAAAATAAACATTATTTTTGTTGCCTCTTATTTGCTTTCACGTTTTTAAATAAGTAAGAAGAATGTAAAATTATCAACCAAAATATCAGTTATTGATGAAGCAGTAAGCGCTGTTCTTTGTATTATAGAAAGAATATGCTCTTAGGATTGTATGACTGCATAGAGATTAAGTCTTTCTTGGCTAGCTAAGTGTACCAAAACTTCTGTTCCCTCTCCTCTGCATTAATAGAAGTTTGTCTAATAATATCTGACTTGAGTTGGTTACCTTGGTTATTATGACTCCTTCTTGATTTTAGTTAACTCTTTTCTTTGCCTGTTAGGATTAAAAATAATCAAAGTAGTGTAGTATTCAATAGCATGTTTTAGGCTGATTGTAATGTTTATGTCCCAAGACTGTTTTTACAGATCCAGGTCCGAGTCATAAAAGTAAATTTAAAGTACAATCATATATTTTTCTGAAGGCTGTCTCATGCATCTCTTTTTCCCTTCTCTTGCACAGGTTGTTCTTCCCGTGCTTGGATACAATATTCAGTACCCAAAGAACAAAGTAGGGCAGTGGTACCAGGAAATACTTAGCAGAGATGGACTACAGACATACAGGTTTAAAGTACCTACTCTGAAACTGAATGTTCCAGGGTGTTATAGACAGATTTTGAAACATCCCCATAATCTCTCATACCAACTAATGGAAGAACAGAATACTGATGTCAAAACAGAAGGTTCCCACATCCATGAAGCAGCTTTGTCTCTTTTGATCTCTTTTGATCTTGATGCTTCATGTTATGCTACGATTTGTCTAAGGGAGATAATGAAGCATGATTTTTAAAACCAATACCCTTGATAGAATCGTATATATGTCACTCTTGAAAGGAAAGGCAACTAAAATTTTTTGAACAACTACCATGTTCTAGGAGCTCTATAAATGTTACTCCTTTAATTATGCAACATCTTGACGAAGTAGGAATTTGATGCTAACGTTCCAGAGAACATATAGCCAGTAAGTGGCAGGGTCTGAATTTAAGACTCTGAAGCCTGTGTTCTTTGTATTATCTAATGTTTCAGTGACTTTTATTCTGTGCTATAAAAGTTACAGTCATTTTAGACTATTAGCCTATAATACTGCAAGATAACATATAAGAAAAAAATTCTTTGGAGTAATGTTTATATCCTCTAACTCCTCACTTAGAATGTAGATGAAACTTGGTAGTAATGAATGCATATGGTTGGGAGAAAGATAGATGAAGTATTTTGTTAATTATTGTTGTCATTCTTTCCTATTTTTGAAATTATTAATCACAACAATACATCAGGGAAATACAGTTTCTCTGTTTATGATAGCTACCCCAGGGTAGTTTACCCCTTTATGAGATAAATAATTGTCCATGAAGATTGAAATAAACTTTTTCATACAATTTCTTTATCTCGACATACATTCACTCTTGACTTTTTGTTGTTTTTTTTTTTTCTGTTATCTAAAACACAGATTTTAGAGTGACAGATCTGAGCTCAGACTCCAGCTCTGACGGGTACTAGTGACTTTGGGTATGTTATTGACTCTTTCTGAGGCTCACTTATAGAATGAAGATAGCACCAACCTCATAAGCAACAAATAATAGGATTATTGCCACCTTTTATGTTGCTAGAGGAAGAAAACATTTTGCCATTTGAAAATTTAAGTATTTGTTGGTTTAACTATCCCACATCATAAATCATCCTTAACCATTTTATATCAGTTAAATTTTGGGGGGAAATGGTATATGGTGATTGGGAAGACCTGAGCATTCTTTCATTACTGGTAGCATTATATAATGATGACATTTAAAAAGCACTGTAGAGCATTCTATATCAGTAATGTGGCACTTTTATATACTTAAGTCAGTCAAGTCATTTTGAATATGTTAGCGTAATAAAATAAAATTCAAAAAAGGAAAAAAGCTTTATACAATGCAAAATTTGCTTCCTGAAAGAAATTAGAAATAGTTTGAAAGTCCACCATTAAAGTAAGTGAAATGAGATGTGTCAACTTGAGGGCAAACATGTAGTTGTTAAAAATGGTGATGAAGGTTTCGGGTATGAGAAATCCTAGGTGAGAAAATGTTGCCCCTCTAGAGTAGGACATACATATTACAGATGCAGTGTATATATGCAGGCAGCTTTTACAGATGGGAGACACTTAACATAGTGATTAAAAGCACAGATATTTGGGACAAACTTCCGCTTGACTGCCACAGCAGTGTGGCTTTGGAGAAGTTATTTAAGCTTTGTGTGCTTCAGTTTCAACATGTATAAAATGGGGATGATAATATACCTGGCTTGTAGGATTATTGTGAGAACTTGCTGAGTTAATATATGCAAAGCGGCTTAGAAAAGTGCCTGGCACTTAGTTATTGTTAAATAAATGTCCACAGATGCCAGTTTGAGCGGGAGGAGAAAAAGAGAAAATGCCATTCTACTAAGATGATAGGCTTTTTGGATTTTTTTAATATTAAAAAGTTCCTTTTTTGTCATTATATATTTTAATAGTAAGTACATCTCAGGACGCAAAAATTGGAGATTGTAATACCATTGGTTTTTCAAATTATCTTTATTGTTTTAATGTTTATTGAAAATGAAATGATCCTGTATTTAGTAAACAATTTTTAGAAAAAATGTTTTAACTTTATTTCATATGAGTTATATCCTGTAAGTGTAATCAGAAAATTAATGATGTAAATTATTAAATCCTAGTTTTTAAAAAAATGTTGAGCATTTAGAAAATATGAAAGCATTAAAATGGGCTGTCATTGATATTAATTTTTTTGGCCTGCAGATGGTGCTAAAAGTTCAGATAGTTTATTTATTTATTTATTTAATTTAATACTTTGGCCATTTGTAAAGAAAGGGTCCCTAAACTTATTTCAAGTCACCATAAAATGGATTCAGATACTGTTCATGTGGAAAATTGTTTTATATACCAATAATATTTACCATGTTAATTTTTTTTTTTTCAGTTTAAGGACTTTAATATGCTTGGGACCAAATGATGACCAGTCACCTAGGTTCTTGTAGTTTTTCTGCAGACATTTCAGGCCTTAAGAAGGATAATCTTTGGATTAGTTTTAATTTTCAAGGTTGCATTTGAAACTAAGGAGTAGTGCCTCAGGATCACCAAGGTAAAACAAATTGAGGTCTTCTTATTAAGATAAAAGCACTTAGATTTTTGTGAATTGTAATAAACTGAAAGTCATATGCACCTTTTGATCTAGGTAACATTTTATTGTCTGATGTGCTGGGCACTTCCACTTCTCTCATTTTAATCCATATGCCCACCCTGTAGGTAGGTAGTATTTGCAGATAAGAAAATATCTGAATGGTTTATTGACCTATTCAGGGTCAAAGAAGATAGTACGTGGTTGAACTTGATTATGTTTCCTGGATCAGTAGTGTTTTTATCTACCAATATTTATCTTCTGAAAGCAAGTTTTTTAGTTAATAACTTCCATTTTTGCCAACTTGACATTACTTGCCACTGATTAATAGGTACATTGCAGCATATCTTGAGAGAAATAAGATTCCTTTTGAGATTCTGAGACCAAAACAAAAGAAAAGGGGATCCTTCAGGAAATTCCCAACTTATTTTGGGGTATTTCCTAGAATATTTTGGGATTTGTATCACAATGATATGCAAAATCATTATAGGTCATAGGAAGTTATTTTAGAGGGGAGCTGGTACAATATTAAATATCATTGAAAAGTACAGTGAGAAAGTTGCTCCTTTTTCAGTTCTCTTTCAATCCTTTAATCAATCATTCTGTTTAAGACAGAGAAAGCTGATTGATACTAGTTTACATCCAACACTTGCTGATTTACCTTTTTAACAGACAATGCAGTCCTCAGGCTCAGGAATACCAGCAGGCAACAATATCTAACTAGAATTTAATAAGATTGCTTTGCTTTATTGAATTTATTTTTCCAGCTACCTTTTATTTATGGCACATAATCCTGGTTTTCCACTTACATGATGATGTAATTTTTTTTAACAAATAAATTTAATTTTAAAAAGAGGGAATGAATTTAAAGATATTAAGGAAATACTAATATAGATAATGCAGTAATTATGACAGCAATACATCAATAGTTGAAGTTTGGGAAATACTGGTATAGCTGAGAGTCCCTGAATTCAGAGAAGGGCTCCACCACTGTGTTCGTGTGTGACTTTATTCACCCACTGAATTTTTCTCTTGTGGTATTCTCAGGTTTGAAGTAATGTTAGTAATCATTTTTCAGTCCAGGACAGTATTGAGTCAAACAAAATAATGAGAAACATACAAATTCAAGATATTATGAACACCGGTACTATCGATCACATGCCATATCTTGAAATTTCACTGATAGGGACTTTATTTTGGAAAATGTTATGAAACATTAAAAGCAGTGTCTAGCACCTAGTAAATTCTCAATAAATGTCAGCTAGTGTTATTAGAGTTAATATTACATTACTGTGCTCTCTGATGAAAGTTTTACAGTTGAATAATTAATGACTTTCTCTTGAGATCTGACTCTGTCTTAGCATAAAGTAATTATAATTCAGCACACTTTCAGATTTGTTATTTTTTTTGTAAGTGGAAACAACTATTTCTAAATCTGAGAATTCAACAGTTCATTCAAATAAAGATCTTTAAAAACTATCTAGGTCAGTGTTCCTCAATATTTTCCACCTGGGAGCTACCATTAAGAGACCAAAAAGAGGGGCCTGCCCATGACCAAGTGGTAAAGTTCACACGCTCTGCTTCGGTGGCCCAGGGTTTTGCGGGTTTGCATCTTGGGTGCAGACATGGCACCGCTCATCAGGCCATGCTGAGGTGATGTCCCACACAGCACAACCATAAGGACCTACAACTAGAATATACAACCATGTACTGGGGGGCTTTGGGGAAAAGAAGAAGAGTTAAAAATTTTTTTCAATTAAAAAAAAAAAGAGACCAAAAAGAAAATGAAGCCCTGTATAACAATTCAGAGCTTTCTTGCAATAATGTAAGTATAGGAAAAGAGGTTGGGGAAAGATATGAAGAGTAAGGAAATTGGGACTTTTTTTTTTCCTATTTACTTCTGAAATGTTTGGATTTTTAAAGATTTTATTTTTTTTCCTTTTTCTCTCCAAAGCCCCCCGGTACATAGTTGTATATTCTTCGTTGTGGGTCCTTCTAGTTGTGACATGTGGGACGCTTCCTCAGTGTGGTTTGATGAGCAGTGCCATGTCCGGGCCCAGGATTCGAACCAACAAAACACTGGGCCGCCTGCAGCGGAGCGCGCGAACTTAACCACTCGGCCATGGGGCCAGCCCCATGAAATGTTCGGATTTTTAAAGAAGAATATATTTGTGTGTTAATTTTTGCAATTAGAAACCTTGAAGGATACTTGAGGTTCAGAGAGGGTAAAAGGGAATTGATGGATTCTGATTGCATTTTTTCAGAGTGGTTCTGGTGGCTCATGCCAACATATTTCCAGAGAGAGAAATTTATGCTCTGTACATTTTAATAACACTAATAAGCTTAAAGTTTAGTGCCTGTGCTATGGGTTTTGCTTTCAGATTCAGAAAGATTCTGTCTTAGAGATAGCTTGATGTCTTATGGTACTGCCTTAATCTATTTTTCCTAAGCCCTTCTGCTTTACATATTTTTGATAGGCCACAAAGCAATGCCAAATATCTAACATAATAATCAAATATTTGAGTGCCCCTAAGTTAAAGGCATTCTGTAAGATGCTATGGGGAAAGACAAAGATATATCAGATAACATCCCTACCCTTGAGAGATTGACAGTGTTATAACCTTTAAGACGTCATGTGATTTGAAATGCCATCTGCCAAAAAAATATGCAGACTAAATGACAAAGAGAAAAACAAGCAGTTTCTTTCCATTTCACATATGGCTCACTGTATGACCAATAATATGATGCTTGACCTCTCAGCATCTCATTCTGAATCCTTAAATAATACTTCCATTAGCATTTGTAAGCATTTTGAGATCTCCTCTGAAAATATACTTTGAACTTATTCAGTTTAAATGCTGCTTTCTAGAAAGCTACTATTTTAAAGAATGGGAAATGGTGTTAATAGAGTTAATCTTGTATAATTTCAGTGTGGGTTGTCAGGAATACCTTGCAATAAAGAAGATGACTCTAATCTTAAGCAGTTCATTTGCTCAGCAACTGGGAGGCAGGAGCTAATTCACTCCGCCTGTGTACATAGACCATATCTTATTAAAGAAACATTTTACTCATGGAAAGAAGTCAGGACACCCGTGAAATTACTTAAATTTAGACATATTGGAAAGCATTAAAAATATAAGCTATGTTAAATTCTTTTTCATGATCAGTTTCCTTAATAAATACCCAACTCAATCACCAATATACAAATAAAATCCCTGTTACAAGGAGGAATTGAATCAAGAGCTATTTGGTTGTTTTTAAGGGGAAGAGATGAGAGAGCTGCTCACTCTTTAACCAAGAGTGTTTGAGCAGCAAGTTGGATGGACTGGAAAGGGCTAGGGACTCAATTCTTTATGCTTTTATTCCAAGTCACTCTTTTCTGATAAGCCTTACTGGCATTTTCTTAGACTGGTTAAGTCAGGATTTTGAGTTTTTCACTACAGTAGGGTTTTCATCTTAGCTGACTATTGTTTTCACCCCTGCCCCTGGTCACAAAGGACTGGTGTTCTTTTCTAAAAAGGGAAGATGATTCTCTTTATAAATAACTTTTATATTTACCTTAGGTTATAATAAAATGGATTTTTTTTGCACATGATTTTCAAAAGGATACTAATTTAGACTTCATTTTTCCCTGAAATATCTTAAGAGAAATCTAATACATTTTTAGCCAGCCCTGGTGGTCTAGTGGTTAAGACTCAGTGCTCTCACCACGGCCAACTGGGTTGGTTTCCAGTCAGGGAAGCTCACCAACTGTCTGTCAGTTGTCATACTGTGGTGGCTGCGTGTTCTTCTGATGCTGAAAGCTATGCCACCAGTATTTCAAATACCAGCAGGGTCACCCATGGTGGACGGATTTCAGCGGAGCTTCCAGACTAGACAGACTAGGAAGAAGGACCTGGCCACCCACTTCCGAAAAAATTGGTCGTGAAAACCCTATGAATAGCAGCAGAGCATTGTCTGATACAGCGTCGGAAGGTGAGAGGATGGTGCAGAAAGACCAGGCAGAGTTCTGCTCTGCTGTCCACTGGATCGCTAGGAGCTAGAATCGACTCCATGGCACTAACGACAAATAAGTTTTTATCTATATAAGTAATAACAATGCATTTTTCACATTTAGGAACCAATAGAAAATCTGAGAAGGAGTTATTCTGAATTCAAAGAACATTCTCCCAAGGCATTGGGAGAGAAAACCTGATTCATAGTGAAGCATTTAACGATTGTGTTTTTTATGCATGCATTGTCTCGTTTCGATTATTGTGATAATCTGACTGGCTGCCTCATTCTTCACTCTAACTAGTCCTTCTTGTGTACTAATGTCCGTTACTCCCCTAAAAGTAGAAATCTGATCCTGTCATTGTGTTTAGGCCATATAACATTTCAGTGGCTTCCCAGTATCCATGGAATAAAAGTCCAAATCCCTAAACACAGCGCATGTAGACTTGCACAAAATGGCTTCAAATTATCTTTCGAGTGACCTCTGCCACTCACTCTGTAAACATAAGTTTTGTTTCAGCTCTGTTTGCTCTTTCCCAAATACAGCAATTATCCCATGTTATGCAGCTCAACCTTCCATTCCCGTTGGTGAACATCTTCTCTGCTTACGTTAAACATCTTGTCTGTGAAATCTGTGCTTTCCTAGTACTTTGTATATGGCTCTACTATCTCATTGCTCACATTGCATTCTGCTTATTTGATCGAACATCTGAGTCGTCTACTACTAACTATTCAGAGACATTGATCTTTATACTTCAGACACCCAGCAGAGCCTGGCATGTAATAGGCTTAAAAATGCTGAATGAATACCACAAATGCATCTTAGTAAATTTATTTGGTAAATATATCTATATCAAGAAAATTCTAAAATAGTCCTTTATCCTCACAGAAAGTTTAGAGTATTAGAATTGAGACTCATTCTAATGCCTAATTCATTTTTACATGAATTGCCAAAATGACTTTAATGGTTTCATCTTTGTCATCACTACCTAGGAAGTGTCTACCTTTTATTTAAATATTAAATGCATCATAGAATTTCATTTACAATTCAGAATAAGCTCTCAGGTAGTACAGCTATTCCTACTTTACAAATGAAGATTCTAGGGCCTGAAGAGGTTAAGTAGCTTATCTAGGTTGTAAAGAGAGTTTAACCTAGTTCTTTTTGATTTCAAAGCCCATGGTGGTGACTGCTTTGCTCTGCTGATTGCTAATGCAAAATGTCTCAGTTCTACACTTTGCTTAACCAGTGATTATTTAGTTTCTGCCTATTTCTGAGTTAACTGGTATATTTCTAATACTCTGTGACATTAAGACAAATTGGGGAAAACTCACTAAGTGACATAATGATAATAGCTGTCAATCATTGAGCATTATATGCTAAGCATTTTGCACCTTACCACTAAGTACTTACCTGTAGGATATGTACTGTTATTATTTTCATTTTATAGATGAGAACACAGAGATAGAGTGCAATTTAAAAACTTGAGGAATACAGAATCCAGAGACCCTTAAGCCTTGAACTTGGTTTGAAGTTAACTTGTAGGACTCTAGTCATGTTATAGAAGCCAACACAAATATTCTCTTGAGGAAGTTGCCTTCATCCCAGGTTTCAAATAAGTGTTCAAAGACAATAAAACAGCACAGAAGTAAGCAAGGCATCATGAATGAGAGCCAGCAGAAACAAAAGACAATATAAATAGACCTGCGGGTCTTCAGAATTCTAGACATGGACCTCATATTTACTGTTTTTAAAGAAATAAGAGACAAGCTTGTAAATATGCAGGGAACAAGAGACCAAAATAATCTAGCATATTTGAAAAAGAACCAACAGACTTTCTACACGTGAAAAATTTAATAATCAAAACTTAAAACTCATTGTATGGGTTTAATAACACTACACAAAATTGAAAGTAAATTAGTAAACTAAAAGATAAGTCAAAAGAAATCCAGAATGGAGCAATGAGATTTTAAAAAAATAATGCAGAGATGGGACATGGAGGATAGAGTAAGAAACTGGAAAATACATTGAATTGGAATCTGAAGGAAAGGAGAAAGAATAAGGAAAAGCCAACATTTGAACAGATAATGGTTGAGAATGATCCAGAACTAATAAGTCACTAAAATACAGATTTAAGAAGTCTAATGGGGGCCGGCCCATGGCCCAGTGGTTAAGTTCGCAGGCTCCGCATTGGCAGCCCAGGGTTTCGCTGGTTGGGATCCTGGGCACGGACATGGCACCACTCATCAAGTCATGCTGAGGTGGCATCCTGCATGCCACAACTAGAAGGACCCACAACTGAAAATACATAACTATGTACTGGCGGGCTTGGGGGAGAAAAAAGAAAAATAAAATCTTTAAAAAAAAAAAAAGAAAATACTTAAAAAAAAAAAAGTCCAATGTGTCCCAAACAGAGTAAATAAAGAGAAATCCACACTGAGATACATCATAGTGAGTATGCAGCACATCAGTAATAAAACGAAGAATCTTAAAAGCAGCCAGAGAAAGATGATTCTCAAGGAAGGAGCGGAGTGATAGCTGACACTCCAGAGCAATGATGGGATATTTTAAAATAGCCGAGAAAGTTTGCACCTAAGTACTGACTCTCACTAGAGGAAATTCCAAAACAACAACAAAAACAAACTTCAACAGAAGGTAAAGCATCTCAAATCAAAAAGCTAAGGTGGAGCAGTGAATGCTGAACAGGCATTGGTAAATATATAGTTAAATATAAACAAATACTGACTTTATAATGTGCTAATGTCTGTATCTGGGTTAAAAAACGGTAATAATGTAAAACATAGAGCCTGGGAGGGAACTAAAAGGAATTAATGATCAAAAGTTACGGTACTATCTGCATAAAAGGGTAAGCGTATTTTGATTAACTTCAGTGTTTGATAAGTTAGAATCATGTAGTATAATGTCTGTAATAATCACTAAAAAAAATAAAAACTATAACATCCAAGCTAGGTGCAGGATGATAGCTCTAACAATGTGTCCTATAAATTAGAGCTTCATGATTAGTTTCATACTCTTGACCGGAGAAATTTGATTAAACACAAGAATCATTTCCATTATCATGAAAATTTTTTTTTTTTTTTGAGGAAGATTAGCCCTGAGCTAACATCTGCTGCCAGTCCTCCTCTTTTTGCTGAGGAAGATTGGCCCTGAGCTAACATCCGTTTCCATCTTCCTCTATATGTGGGATGCCTACCACAGCATGGCTTGCCAAGCAGTGCCATGTCCCGACCTGGGATCTGAACTGGCGAATCCCGGGCCGCCGAAGCAGAATGTGCGCACTTAACCACTGTGCTACTGGGCCGGCCCAATGAAAATGTCTTAACATTGGATTTTTCAGGAGGAATAGGAAGAAGTGTTAGCTTCCTCAAACATAATTTTAAGTGGTGTAAACTTTGATTGTAAAAAAAGATATAAAATTCTCCCACAAAATTTTATATGCAATTATGTAACATTTACTATATGCACTGTCACAAATATTTTACCTACAATTCTTTTAATCATAGATTTTGACCAGGAGGTGTGTGTAGCGATTTCACACACAAAACCCATTATTCTAACATTTGGTCAGAGAAGCAAGTTCAAATTTCTCGTTAAAACTTTTTAAATACTTTATTTTGAAACTTTATATAAATTCAATATTTAGTATTTACCCTGGTAGTTGTATTTTATTTTTCTTGTCATGATTATATAAAGAAAGGTAATTTTTTTTTTTAAAGATTGGCACCTGAGCTAAACATCTGTTGCCAATCTTCTCTTTTTTTTTCTTTTTCTGCTTCCCAAAGCCCCCCAGGACATACTTGTATTCTCTAGTTGTGAGTGCCTCTGGTCCTACTATGTGGGACCCCACCTCAGCATGGCTTGATGAGCGGTGCCACGTCTGCACCCAGGGTCCAAACCAGTGAAATCCTGGGTCGTTCAAGCAGAGTGCACGAACCCAACCACTTGGCCATGGGGCCTGCCTCAGAAAGGTAGTAGTTTTTTTTTCACTAGCTTATACCCTTGAATTTTCTCCCATCTACTTTGGTGTGATGCAAATATCATTTTCTACATGTTAGGGATAAAGATTGGGCAACACTACATTATATAGAGCCAGATAGAGTGGGGGGAAAAGGATGAAGGAAAAACTCATTATCCTTAATTATGCTTCATTTTAAGGCTATATTAAAAAACACAAAGTATTAGAAAATATTATACGTATATAAATACAACTCCCCATATTTATTTCCTTGTGTTTCTCCTTTACTTTTGTCTTTCTTTGTGGTTCATGCCCCCATGATCTCAGTCTGCATTTGATACCTGACTTGATCAGTTCCATAGTCACAAAAAGTCATAAGTGGTTGGCTTCGTAAGATACTTCTGTGACCTTTGTACCGATGGTTACTTAGTGCTCCCAAAAGAAAACTCACTAGGAGCCAGCCTTCAACTTCAATGCCTACTCCAATTTCACAGTGAAATGCATCCTTGTACTTATGACCCCCTCCTGGCTCATCTAACTCTCCCAGGTAGTCTTCATATCTTAATGTTCTCAGAAAAGCTGGGGGCTATCCTACAATTTTCTCTGCCTATTTCTGGAGTGTTAGGATGCTTTTTTGATCAGGTAGTCACTTTCTAGATGACAAATCAAGTAAAATATTTTGATAATCATCTGAATTGCTCTAGTAATTGCCATTCAATAGTATTTCCCTTAGTAGAAGGTATTGGGAAGTATTCCACATGTGGTTAATAAGACAAATTAGAGAGATTACATTTTAAGTCCTTGCTTACTGTTTTTATAATTAATGTCTCTTGACATTATAAAAGAGAGTACATGAAACAATGTCTTATAAGACATGATTAAAACTTAGGTCCTGTGGCTGGCCTAGTGGCATAGCAGTTAAGTTTGCGTGCTCCACTTTGGCGTTCACCAGTTTGGACATAAGCACTGCTTATCAAGCCATGTTGTGGCAGACGTCCCACATATAAAAAAATAGAGGAAGATGGGCACAGATGTTAGCTCAGGGCGAATCTTCCTCAAAAAGAAAAAAAAAAACTTGCGTCCCTGCCAAACACCTTCAAGTGACTTCTGATATTAATGTGGTTGTGCAAGTAGACTTTTTGCCCCCTTCTCCTGGAAATCACATGAAAGCAATAAGGAAAATAACAAATTTTAAAAAACTGCAGACAGTATAATAAGCAAACTTAAAGTACTTGTAAGAGCTACCAAGAGCAGCTGAGATCTGAAAAAAGTTGCATTGTAGGAAGTGGAAAAAAAGTAGCTAGAGGGGTCAATCACAGCAGATCTCAAAAGCAGCGAAAAATGCTTTTTCTAAAGATAAGGAGCTTACCGTAAAGAGAAAAGTTCTATCTCTTGTTTGGAAGGGTCTGAGAAATTGAGTAAGCAAGGCTAGTGGGAAAAACCCTGCTGAACCTGGTTTGGGGCTAAAGAAAGCAACGCAAACAATGATGTGTTGTATTTGTAAGATGCAGAAGAGAATCTTTGAGTTATAAATCATAGAAGATTATCCTGGCCTCTCCCTCCTAACCAAGAACCTCCTGCAAATATCAGGCCCAGGAAAATTCAACTCATTCAGTAATGAGTAATAAATGAAACTGGCACAGCGTCAACACAAAGATGCTGTAGGATAAATACGTGGAAGACAGCAGCAAAATTTACCAAGAGACTACAAAAAGGTGGCCATAAGAAGATGAAAGTTGTGACATGCTTATTAAAGTAATTACTTTTATAACGGAAGAATTACAAAAAGAAATGGAAGAAGGAAGAAAAGAATATAGGAAATATAAGACAAGGCAAAAGGAGGAAGGGGGGAAACCTGAGATAGCACATTTCAAGAAAGATGCAGAAAACAAGCATAAAAAATAATAAACAATGAGAGAAATGCAATAAGGGACAAAAAAGATAAGGAGAAACAAATTGAACTCTCCCAAATATTTGAAGATTTATACACACATACAGAAAAATAAAATGTTAATGGTTAGGATGTAAAAGGATACAAAAGAACTTCACATTTGTGGTAACTAGAAAATCTGGCACAAAATAAAAATTACACTTTTCTATGGAATTATGAAAGAGCCTGGGGTGCAAGGAAGGCTTGACGGACTGAGTACTAGGGTGAAATGAATTCTTCATAGCTAAGCAGAGAGCCATCTTAGCTTCCATAGCTGAGGGTAGATAAACTCAACCCAGCTAAAGCAGTGGGCCAGGCTCAGCTCAACTCAAACCCTAGAAAGAATCAGAATAAACAGGCTTTTTCCCAACAGCCAAATAAGGAAGGAACTTGTACTGTTTTGAAAATAAGTAAAACAAAACAACACTGGTCCTTTATACTTAATATTGGGAATGGAATAAAAAAAAATAACACATTCAATAAAGCAAGAAAATGGGATCCATAATGAAGAGAAAATTTAATGGTAAAATATTGAACAGTTTCTCCTAAGATAAGAAAAAAGGCAATGATATCTCCACTCACCACTTCTATTATACTAGAGGTCCTAGCCATTGTGATAAAGCAAGGAAAAGAAATTAAATGCATAAAGGTTGGAAAGGAAAAAAATTCTATTTTTGTCTTTAGAAGACAACATGATGGTGCACATAGAAAATACAAAGGAATCTACAAAAAGAACAAAATAAACAAACAGCTAGAACTAATAAATGATTTTAGCCAGTTCACATACTACAAGATCAATGTACAAAATGTACAAAAAATAAAACATTTTATTTCTATATGATAGTAATGAATAGTTGAACAGTGAAATTTTAAAAACAATACTACTTACAATAGCATAAAAACATGAAATATTTAGGAATATATTTAACAAAGGCTTACATGTCCTTTGCACCATTAACAACAAAATATTTCTGACACAAAATTTTTAAAAACCCTAAGAAGAGGCCAGCCCAGTGGCGTGTGGAGTGGTTAAGTTTGGCATACTCCACTTCAGCAGCCCGGGTTCGCAGGTTCAGATCCTGGGTGCAGACCTACACCACTCATCAAGCCATGCTGTGGCAGCAGTCCATGTACAAAATAGAGGAAGGTTGACACAGATGTTA